>NW_026294468.1:0-70745 GCF_007827085.1 Peromyscus californicus insignis | reverse complement strand
AAAAGAAACTACTGTTCTTGTCAGTTTCCTAAGCAGAGTTGAATTAGATATGGCCCTTGTGTGTAGGAAGCACAGTTCTTTAGTTCTGAGCAAGCTGACTCTTCTGGCTACTATAGGAAACACAGTAGAGCAGAAGAGTGCTGCTTTCTCAAATGCAGAGTGTGTTTCTTGTAAGGCAAGCTAGAGTTGAATTCCCTTTCATAAACGGTGTTGAAACACATGCAGTTTCTGGTCCTAGCAGCAAGAGCTGTTTTCTGGTAAGGAGAGTCACTATTGTGCTCAATTGGCCATACACAGTGCAAATAGCACTCGCTTCTGTTCTCAGCAAGTGCAGTGTATTGGACGCAAGAGAAACTACTGTTCTTGTCAGTTTCCTAAGCAGAGTTGAACTAGTTATGGCCCTTGTGTGTAGGAAGCACAGTTCTTTAGTTCTGAGCAAGCTGACAGTTCTGGCTATATAGGAAACACAGTAGAGTAGAAGAGTGCTGCTTTCTCTAAAGCAGAGTGTGTTTCTTGTAAGGCGACCTAGAGTTGATTTCCCTTTCATAAACGGAGTTGAATCACATGCAGTTTCTGGTCCTAGCAGCAAAAGTTGTTTTCTGGTAAGGAGATTCACTATTGTGCTCAATTGGCCCATACACAGTGCAAATAGCACTCGCGTCTGTTCCCAGCAAATGCCGTGTATTGGACGCAAGACAAAACTACTGTTCTTGTCAGTTTCCTAGGCAGAGTTGAATTCGATATGGCCCTTGTGTGTAGGAAGCACAGTTCTTTAGTTCTGAGCAAGCTGACTGTTGTGGCTCTATAGGAAACAGAGTAGAGTAGAAGAGTGCTGCTTTCTCAAAAGCAGAGTGTGTTTCTTTTAAGGCAAGCTAGAGTTGAATTCCCTTTCATAAACGGAGTTGAATCACATGCAGTTTCTGGGCCTAGAAGCAGGAGTTGTTTTCTGGTAAGGAGATTCACTATTGTGCTCAATTGGCCATACACATTGCAAATAGCACTCGCGTCTGTTCCCAGCAAATGCAGTGTATTGGACGCAAGAGAAACTACTGTTCTTTTCAGTTTCCTAAGCAGAGTTGAATTGGATATTGCCGTTGTGTGTAGGAAGCACAGTTCTTTAGTTCTGAGCAAGCTGACAGTTCTGGCTATATAGGAAACACAGTAGAGTAGAAGAGTGCTGCTTTCTCTAAAGCAGAGTGTGTTTCTTGTAAGGCGAGCTAGAGTTCATTTCCCTTTCATAAAAGGAGTTGAATCACATGCAGTTTCTGGTCCTAGCAGCAAAAGTTGTTTTCTGGTAAGGAGATTCACTATTGTGCTCAATTGGCCATACACATTGGAAATAGCACTCGCGTCTGTTCCCAGCAAATGCAGTGTATTGGACGCAAGAGAAACTACAGTTCTTGTCAGTTTCCTAAGCAGAGTTGAATTAGATATGGCCCTTGTGTGTAGGAAGCACAGTTCTTTAGTTCTGAGCAAGCTGACAGTTCTGGCTATATAGGAAACACAGTGGAGTAGAAGAGTTCTGCTTTCTCTAAAGCAGAGTGTGTTTCTTGTAAGGCGACCTAGAGTTGATTTCCCTTTCATAAACGGAGTTGAATCACATGCAGTTTCTGGGCCTAGCAGCAAGAGTTGTTTTCTGGTAAGGAGATTCACTATTGTGCTCATTTGTCCATACCCAGGGCAAATAGCCCTCGCGTCTGATCCCAGCAAGTGCAGTGTATTGAACGCAAGAGAAACTACTGTTCTTGTCTGTTTTCTAAGCAGAGTTGAACTAGTTATGGCCCTTGTGTGTAGGAAGCACAGTTCTTTAGTTCTGAGCAAGCTGACAGTTCTGGCTATATAGGAAACATAGTAGAGTAGAAGAGTGCTGCTTTCAATAAAGCAGAGTGTGTTTCTTGAAAGGTGAGCTAGAGTTGATTTCGCTTTCATAAACGGAGTTGAATCACATGCAGTTTCTGGTCCTAGCATCAACAGTTGCTTTCTGGTAAGGAGATTCATTATTGTGCTCAATTGGCCTTACACAGTGCAAATAGCACTCGCGTCTTATCCCAGCAAATTCAGTGTATTGGACGCAAGAGAAACTACTGTTCTTGTCAGTTTCCTAAGCAGAGTTGAATTAGATATGGCCCTTGTGTGTAGGAAGCACAGTTCTTTAGTTCTGAGCAAGCTGACTGTTCTGGCTCTATAGGAAACACAATAGAGTAGAAGAGTGCTGCTTTCTCAAAAGCAGAGTGTGTTTCTTGTAAGGCGAGCCAGAGTTTAATTCCCTTTCATAAATGGAGTTGAATCACATGCAATTTCTGGTCCTAGCAGCAAGAGTTGTTTTCTGGTAAGGAGATTCACTATTGTGCTCAATTGGCCATACACATTGCAAATAGCACTCGTGTCTGTTCCCAGCAAATGCAGTGTATTGGACGCAAAAGAAACTACTGTTCTTGTCAGTTTCCTAAGCAGAGTTAAATTAGATATGGCCCTTGTGTGTAGGAAGCACAGTTCTTTGGTTCTGAGCAAGCCGACTGTTCTGGCACTATAGGAAACACAATAGAGTAGAAGAGTGCTGCTTTCTCAAAAGCAGAGTGTGTTTCTTGTAAGGCGAGCCAGAGTTTAATTCCCTTTCATAAAGGGAGTTGAATCACATGCAATTTCTGGTCCTAGAAGCAGGAGTTGTTTTCTGGTAAGGAGATTCACTATTGTGCTCAATTGGCCATACACATTGCAAATAGCACTCGCGTCTGTTCCCAGCAAATGCAGTGTATTGGACGCAAGAGAAACTACAGTTCTTGTCAGTTTCCTAAGCAGAGTTGAATTAGATATGGCCCTTGTGTGTAGGAAGCACAGTTCTTTAGTTCTGAGCAAGCTGACAGTTCTGGCTATATAGGAAACACCGTGGAGTAGAAGAGTTCTGCTTTCTCTAAAGCAGAGTGTGTTTCTTGTAAGGCGACCTAGAGTTGATTTCCCTTTCATAAACGGAGTTGAATCACATGCAGTTTCTGGGCCTTGCAGCAAGAGTTGTTTTCTGGTAAGGAGATTCACTATTGTGCTCATTTGGCCATACACAGGGCAAATAGCACTCGCGTCTGATCCCAGCAAGTGCAGTGTATTGGACGCAAGAGAAACTACTGTTCTTGTCAGTTTCCTAAGCAGAGTTGAACTAGTTATGGCCCTTGTGTGTAGGAAGCACAGTTCTTTAGTTCTGAGCAAGATGACAGTTCTGGCTATATAGGAAACACAGTAGAGTAGAAGAGTGCTGCTTTCTCATAAAGCAGAGTGTGTTTCTTGTAAGGCGAGCTAGAGTTGATTTCCCTTTCATAAACGGAGTTGAATCACATGCAGTTTCTGGTCCTAGCAGCAAGAGTTGTTTTCTGGTAAGGAGATTCACTATTGTGCTCAATTGGCCTTACACAGTGCAAATAGCACTCGCGTCTGTATCCCAGCAAATTCAGTGTATTGGACGCAAGAGAAACTACTGTTCTTGTCAGTTTCCTAAGCAGAGTTGAATTAGATATGGCCCTTGTGTGTAGGAAGCACAGTTCTTTGGTTCTGAGCAAGCTGACTGTTCTGGCACTATAGGAAACACAGTAGAGTAGAAGAGTGCTGCTTTCTCAAAAGCAGAGTGTGTTTCTTGTAAGGCGAGCCAGAGTTGAATTCCCTTTCATAAAGGGAGTTGAATCACATGCAATTTCTGGTCCTAGAAGCAGGAGTTGTTTTCTGGTAAGGAGATTCACTATTGTGCTCAATTGGCCATACACATTGCAAATAGCACTCGCGTCTGTTCCCAGCAAATGCAGTGTATTGGACGCAAGAGAAACTACTGTTCTTTTCAGTTTCCTAAGCAGAGTTGAATTAGATATTGCCCTTGTGTGTAGGAAGCACAGTTCTTTAGTTCTGAGCAAGCTGACAGTTCTGGCTATATAGGAAACACAGTAGAGTAGAAGAGTGCTGCTTTCTCTAAAGCAGAGTGTGTTTCTTGTAAGGCGAGCTAGAGTTGATTTCCCTTTCATAAAAGGAGTTGAATCACATGCAGTTTCTGGTCCTAGCAGCAAAAGTTGTTTTCTGGTAAGGAGATTCACTATTGTGCTCAATTGGCCATACACATTGGAAATAGCACTCGCGTCTGTTCCCAGCAAATGCAGTGTATTGGACGCAAGAGAAACTACAGTTCTTGTCAGTTTCCTAAGCAGAGTTGAATTATGGCCCTTGTGTGTAGGAAGCACAGTTCTTTAGTTCTGAGCAAGCTGACAGTTCTGGCTATATAGGAAACACAGTAGAGTAGAAGAGTGCTGCTTTCTCTAAAGCAGAGTGTGTTTCTTGAAAGGTGAGCTAGAGTTGATTTCGCTTTCATAAACGGAGTTGAATCACATGCAGTTTCTGGTCCTAGCATCAAAAGTTGTTTTCTGGTAAGGAGATTCACTATTGTGCTCAATTGGCCTTACACAGTGCAAATAGCACTCGCGTCTTATCCCAGCAAATTCAGTGTATTGGACGCAAGAGAAACTACTGTTCTTGTCAGTTTCCTAAGCAGAGTTGAACTAGATATGGCCCTTGTGTGTAGGAAGCACAGTTCTTTAGTTCTGAGCAAGCTGACTGTTCTGGCTCTATAGGAAACACAGTAGAGTAGAAGAGTGCTGCTTTCTCAAAAGCAGAGTGTGTTTCTTGTAAGGCGAGCCAGAGTTTAATTCCCTTTCATAAACGGAGTTGAATCACATGCAATTTCTGGTCCTAGCAGCAAGAGTTGTTTTCTGGTAAGGAGATTCACTATTGTGCTCAATTGGCCATACACATTGCAAATAGCACTCGCGTCTGTTCCCAGCAAATGCAGTGTATTGGACGCAAGAGAAACTACTGTTCTTGTCAGTTTCCTAAGCAGAGTTGAATTAGATATGGCCCTTGTGTGTAGGAAGCACAGTTCTTTGGTTCTGAGCAAGCTGACTGTTCTGGCACTATAGGAAACACAGTAGAGTAGAAGAGTGCTGCTTTCTCAAAAGCAGAGTGTGTTTCTTGTAAGGCGAGCCAGAGTTGAATTCCCTTTCATAAACGGAGTTGAATCACATGCAGTTTCTGGTCCTAGCAGCAGGAGTTGTTTTCTGGTAAGGAGATTCACTATTGTGCTCAATTGGCCATACACAGTTGCAAATAGCACTCGCGTCTGTTCCCAGCAAATGCAGTGTATTGGACGCAAGAGAAACTACAGTTCTTGTCAGTTTCCTAAGCAGAGTTGAATTAGATATGGCCCTTGTGTGTAGGAAGCACAGTTCTTTAGTTCTGAGCAAGCTGACTGTTCTGGCTATATAGGAAACACCGTAGAGTAGAAGAGTGCTGCTTTCTCTAAAGCAGAGTGTGTTTCTTGTAAGGCGAGCTAGAGTTGAATTCCCTTTCATAAACGGAGTTGAATCACATGCAGTTTCTGGGCCTAGCAGCAAGAGTTGTTTTCTGGTAAGGAGATTCACTATTGTGCTCATTTGTCCATACCCAGGGCAAATAGCCCTCGCGTCTGATCCCAGCAAGTGCAGTGTATTGAACGCAAGAGAAACTACTGTTCTTGTCTGTTTCCTAAGCAGAGTTGAACTAGTTATGGCCCTTGTGTGTAGGAAGCACAGTTCTTTAGTTCTGAGCAAGATGACAGTTCTGGCTATATAGGAAACATAGTAGAGTAGAAGAGTGCTGCTTTCAATAAAGCAGAGTGTGTTTCTTGTAAGGCGAGCAAGAGTTGATTTCCCTTTCATAAACGGAGTTGAATCACATGCAGTTTCTGGTCCTAGCAGCAAGAGTTGTTTTCTGGTAAGGAGATTCACCATTGTGCTCAATTGGCCTTACACAGTGCAAATAGCACTCGCGTCTTATCCCAGCAAATTCAGTGTATTGGACGCAAGAGAAACTACTGTTCTTGTCAGTTTCCTAAGCAGAGTTAAATTAGATATGGCCCTTGTGTGTAGGAAGCACAGTTCTTTGGTTCTGAGCAAGCTGACTGTTCTGGCACTATAGGAAACACAATAGAGTAGAAGAGTGCTGCTTTCTCAAAAGCAGAGTGTGTTTCTTGTAAGGCGAGCCAGAGTTTAATTCCCTTTCATAAAGGGAGTTGAATCACATGCAATTTCTGGTCCTAGAAGCAGGAGTTGTTTTCTGGTAAGGAGATTCACTATTGTGCTCAATTGGCCATACACATTGCAAATAGCCCTCGCGTCTGTTCCCAGCAAATGCAGTGTATTGGACGCAAGAGAAGCTACTGTTCTTTTCAGTTTCCTAAGCAGAGTTGAATTAGATATTGCCCTTGTGTGTAGGAAGCACAGTTCTTTAGTTCTGAGCAAGCTGACAGTTCTGGCTATATAGGAAACACAGTAAAGTAGAAGAGTGCTGCTTTCTCTAAAGCAGAGTGTGTTTCTTGAAAGGTGAGCTAGAGTTGATTTCGCTTTCATAAACGGAGTTGAATCACATGCAGTTTCTGGTCCTAGCATCAAAAGTTGTTTTCTGGTAAGGAGATTCACTATTGTGCTCAATTGGCCTTACACAGTGCAAATAGCACTCGCGTCTTATCCCAGCAAATTCAGTGTATTGGACGCAAGAGAAACTACTGTTCTTGTCAGTTTCCTAAGCCGAGTTGAATTAGATATGGCCCTTGTGTGTAGGAAGCACAGTTCTTTAGTTCTGAGCAAGCTGACTGTTCTGGCTCTATAGGAAACACAATAGAGTAGAAGAGTGCTGCTTTCTCAAAAGCAGAGTGTTTTTCTTGTAAGGCGAGCCAGAGTTTAATTCCCTTTCATAAATGTTGTTGAATCACATGCAATTTCTGGTCCTAGCAGCAAGAGTTGTTTTCTGGTAAGGAGATTCACTATTGTGCTCAATTGGCCATACACATTGCAAATAGCACTCGTGTCTGTTCCCAGCAAATGCAGTGTATTGGACGCAAAAGAAACTACTGTTCTTGTCAGTTTCCTAAGCAGAGTTAAATTAGATATGGCCCTTGTGTGTAGGAAGCACAGTTCTTTGGTTCTGAGCAAGCTGACTGTTCTGGCACTATAGGAAACACAATAGAGTAGAAGAGTGCTGCTTTCTCAAAAGCAGAGTGTGTTTCTTGTAAGGCGAGCCAGAGTTTAATTCCCTTTCATAAAGGGAGTTGAATCACATGCAATTTCTGGTCCTAGAAGCAGGAGTTGTTTTCTGGTAAGGAGATTCACTATTGTGCTCAATTGGCCATACACATTGCAAATAGCACTCGCGTCTGTTCCCAGCAAATGCAGTGTATTGGACGCAAGAGAAACTACTGTTCTTTTCAGTTTCCTAAGCAGAGTTGAACTGGATATTGCCCTTGTGTGTAGGAAGCACAGTTCTTTAGTTCTGAGCAAGCTGACAGTTCTGGCTATATAGGAAACACAGTAGAGTAGAAGAGTGCTGCTTTCTCTAAAGCATAGTGTGTTTCTTGTAACGCGAGCTAGAGTTGATTTCCCTTTCATAAAAGGAGTTGAATCACATGCAGTTTCTGGTCCTAGCAGCAAAAGTTGTTTTCTGGTAAGGAGATTCACTATTGTGCTCAATTGGCCATACACATTGGAAATAGCACTCGCGTCTGTTCCCAGCAAATGCAGTGTATTGGACGCAAGAGAAACTACAGTTCTTGTCAGTTTCCTAAGCAGAGTTGAATTAGATATGGCCCTTGTGTGTAGGAAGCACAGTTCTTTAGTTCTGAGCAAGCTGACTGTTCTGGCTCTATGGGAAACACAATAGAGTAGAAGAGTGCTGCTTTCTCAAAAGCAGAGTGTGTTTCTTGTAAGGCGAGCCAGAGTTTAATTCCCTTTCATAAATGGAGTTGAATCACATGCAATTTCTGGTCCTAGCAGCAAGAGTTGTTTTCTGGTAAGGAGATTCACTATTGTGCTCAATTGGCCATACACATTGGAAATAGCACTCGCGTCTGTTCCCAGCAAATGCAGTGTATTGGACGCAAAAGAAACTACTGTAATTGTCAGTTTCCTAAGCAGAGTTAAATTAGATATGGCCCTTGTGTGTAGGAAGCACAGTTCTTTGGTTCTGAGCAAGCTGACTGTTCTGGCACTATAGGAAACACAATAGAGTAGAAGAGTGCTGCTTTCTCAAAAGCAGAGTGTGTTTCTTGTAATGCGAGCCAGAGTTTAATTCCCTTTCATAAAGGGAGTTGAATCACATGCAATTTCTGGTCCTAGAAGCAGGAGTTGTTTTCTGGTAAGGAGATTCACTATTGTGCTCAATTGGCCATACACATTGCAAATAGCACTCGCGTCTGTTCCCAGCAAATGCAGTGTATTGGACGCAAGAGAAACTACAGTTCTTGTCAGTTTCCTAAGCAGAGTTGAATTAGATATGGCCCTTGTGTGTAGGAAGCACAGTTCTTTAGTTCTGAGCAAGCTGACAGTTCTGGCTATATAGGAAACACCGTGGAGTAGAAGAGTTCTGCTTTCTCTAAAGCAGAGTGTGTTTCTTGTAAGGCGACCTAGAGTTGATTTCCCTTTCATAAACGGAGTTGAATCACATGCAGTTTCTGGGCCTTGCAGCAAGAGTTGTTTTCTGGTAAGGAGATTCACTATTGTGCTCATTTGTCCATACCCAGGGCAAATAGCCCTCGCGTCTGATCCCAGCAAGTGCAGTGTATTGAACGCAAGAGAAACTACTGTTCTTGTCTGTTTCCTAAGCAGAGTTGAACTAGTTATGGCCCTTGTGTGTAGGAAGCACAGTTCTTTAGTTCTGAGCAAGATGACAGTTCTGGCTATATAGGAAACATAGTAGAGTAGAAGAGTGCTGCTTTCAATAAAGCAGAGTGTGTTTCTTGTAAGGCGAGCAAGAGTTGATTTCCCTTTCATAAACGGAGTTGAATCACATGCAGTTTCTGGTCCTAGCAGCAAGAGTTGTTTTCTGGTAAGGAGATTCACCATTGTGCTCATTTGGCCATACACAGTGCAAATAGCACTCGCGTCTGTTCCCAGCAAGTGCATTGTATTGGACGCAAGAGAAACTACTGTTCTTGTCAGTTTCCTAAGCAGAGTTGAACTAGTTATGGCCATTGTGTGTAGGAAGCACAGTTCTTTGGTTCTGAGCAAGCTGACTGTTCTGGCTCTATAGGAAACACAGTAGAGTAGAAGAGTGCTGCTTTCTCAAAAGCAGAGTGTGTTTCTTGTAATGCGAGCCAGAGTTTAATTCCCTTTCATAAACGGAGTTGAATCACATACAATTTCTGGTCCTAGCAGCAAGAGTTGTTTTCTGGTAAGGAGATTCACTATTGTGCTCAATTGGCCATATACATTGCAAATAGCACTCCCGTCTGTTCGTAGCAAATGCAGTGTATTGGACGCAAGAGAAACTACTGTTCTTGTCAGTTTCCTAAGCAGAGTTGAATTAGATATGGCCCTTGTGTGTAGGAAGCACAGTTCTTTAGTTCTGAGCAATCTGACAGTTCTTGCTATATAGGAAACACAGTAGAGTAGAAGAGTGCTGCTTTCTCTAAAGCAGAGTGTGTTTCTTGAAAGGTGAGCTAGAGTTGATTTCGCTTTCATAAACGGAGTTGAATCACATGCAGTTTCTGGTCCTAGCATCAAAAGTTGTTTTCTGGTAAGGAGATTCACTATTGTGCTCAATTGGCCTTACACAGTGCAAATAGCACTCGCGTCTTATCCCAGCAAATTCAGTGTATTGGACGCAAGAGAAACTACTGTTCTTGTCAGTTTCCTAAGCAGAGTTAAATTAGATATGGCCCTTGTGTGTAGGAAGCACAGTTCTTTGGTTCTGAGCAAGCTGACTGTTCTGGCACTATAGGAAACACAATAGAGTAGAAGAGTGCTGCTTTCTCAAAAGCAGAGTGTGTTTCTTGTAAGGCGAGCCAGAGTTTAATTCCCTTTCATAAAGGGAGTTGAATCACATGCAATTTCTGTTCCTAGAAGCAGGAGTTGTTTTCTGGTAAGGAGATTCACTATTGTGCTCAATTGGCCATACACATTGCAAATAGCACTCGCGTCTGTTCCCAGCAAATGCAGTGTATTGGACGCAAGAGAAACTACTGTTCTTTTCAGTTTCCTAAGCAGAGTTGAATTAGATATTGCCCTTGTGTGTAGGAAGCACAGTTCTTTAGTTCTGAGCAAGCTGACAGTTCTGGCTATATAGGAAACACAGTAGAGTAGAAGAGTGCTGCTTTCTCTAAAGCAGAGTGTGTTTCTTGTAATGCGAGCCAGAGTTTAATTCCCTTTCATAAAGGGAGTTGAATCACATGCAATTTCTGGTCCTAGAAGCAGGAGTTGTTTTCTGGTAAGGAGATTCACTATTGTGCTCAATTGGCCATACACATTGCAAATAGCACTCGCGTCTGTTCCCAGCAAATGCAGTGTATTGGACGCAAGAGAAACTACAGTTCTTGTCAGTTTCCTAAGCAGAGTTGAATTAGATATGGCCCTTGTGTGTAGGAAGCACAGTTCTTTAGTTCTGAGCAAGCTGACAGTTCTGGCTATATAGGAAACACCGTGGAGTAGAAGAGTTCTGCTTTCTCTAAAGCAGAGTGTGTTTCTTGTAAGGCGACCTAGAGTTGATTTCCCTTTCATAAACGGAGTTGAATCACATGCAGTTTCTGGGCCTTGCAGCAAGAGTTGTTTTCTGGTAAGGAGATTCACTATTGTGCTCATTTGTCCATACCCAGGGCAAATAGCCCTCGCGTCTGATCCCAGCAAGTGCAGTGTATTGAACGCAAGAGAAACTACTGTTCTTGTCTGTTTCCTAAGCAGAGTTGAACTAGTTATGGCCCTTGTGTGTAGGAAGCACAGTTCTTTAGTTCTGAGCAAGATGACAGTTCTGGCTATATAGGAAACATAGTAGAGTAAAAGAGTGCTGCTTTCAATAAAGCAGAGTGTGTTTCTTGTAAGGCGAGCAAGAGTTGATTTCCCTTTCATAAACGGAGTTGAATCACATGCAGTTTCTGGTCCTAGCAGCAAGAGTTGTTTTCTGGTAAGGAGATTCACCATTGTGCTCATTTGGCCATACACAGTGCAAATAGCACTCGCGTCTGTTCCCAGCAAGTGCATTGTATTGGACGCAAGAGAAACTACTGTTCTTGTCAGTTTCCTAAGCAGAGTTGAACTAGTTATGGCCATTGTGTGTAGGAAGCACAGTTCTTTGGTTCTGAGCAAGCTGACTGTTCTGGCTCTATAGGAAACACAGTAGAGTAGAAGAGTGCTGCTTTCTCAAAAGCAGAGTGTGTTTCTTGTAATGCGAGCCAGAGTTTAATTCCCTTTCATAAACGGAGTTGAATCACATACAATTTCTGGTCCTAGCAGCAAGAGTTGTTTTCTGGTAAGGAGATTCACTATTGTGCTCAATTGGCCATATACATTGCAAATAGCACTCCCGTCTGTTCGTAGCAAATGCAGTGTATTGGACGCAAGAGAAACTACTGTTCTTGTCAGTTTCCTAAGCAGAGTTGAATTAGATATGGCCCTTGTGTGTAGGAAGCACAGTTCTTTAGTTCTGAGCAATCTGACAGTTCTTGCTATATAGGAAACACAGTAGAGTAGAAGAGTGCTGCTTTCTCTAAAGCAAGTGTGTTTCTTGAAAGGTGAGCTAGAGTTGATTTCGCTTTCATAAACGGAGTTGAATCACATGCAGTTTCTGGTCCTAGCATCAAAAGTTGTTTTCTGGTAAGGAGATTCACTATTGTGCTCAATTGGCCTTACACAGTGCAAATAGCACTCGCGTCTTATCCCAGCAAATTCAGTGTATTGGACGCAAGAGAAACTACTGTTCTTGTCAGTTTCCTAAGCAGAGTTAAATTAGATATGGCCCTTGTGTGTAGGAAGCACAGTTCTTTGGTTCTGAGCAAGCTGACTGTTCTGGCACTATAGGAAACACAATAGAGTAGAAGAGTGCTGCTTTCTCAAAAGCAGAGTGTGTTTCTTGTAAGGCGAGCCAGAGTTTAATTCCCTTTCATAAAGGGAGTTGAATCACATGCAATTTCTGTTCCTAGAAGCAGGAGTTGTTTTCTGGTAAGGAGATTCACTATTGTGCTCAATTGGCCATACACATTGCAAATAGCACTCGCGTCTGTTCCCAGCAAATGCAGTGTATTGGACGCAAGAGAAACTACTGTTCTTTTCAGTTTCCTAAGCAGAGTTGAATTAGATATTGCCCTTGTGTGTAGGAAGCACAGTTCTTTAGTTCTGAGCAAGCTGACAGTTCTGGCTATATAGGAAACACAGTAGAGTAGAAGAGTGCTGCTTTCTCTAAAGCAGAGTGTGTTTCTTGTAAGGCGAGCTAGAGTTGATTTCCCTTTCATAAAAGGAGTTGAATCACATGCAGTTTCTGGTCCTAGCAGCAAAAGTTGTTTTCTGGTAAGGAGATTCACTATTGTGCTCAATTGGCCATACACATTGGAAATAGCACTCGCGTCTGTTCCCAGCAAATGCAGTGTATTGGACGCAAGAGAAACTACAGTTCTTGTCAGTTTCCTAAGCAGAGTTGAATTATGGCCCTTGTTTGTAGGAAGCACAGTTCTTTAGTTCTGAGCAAGCTGACAGTTCTGGCTATATAGGAAACACAGTAGAGTAGAAGAGTGCTGCTTACTCTAAAGCAGAGTGTGTTTCTTGAAAGGTGGGCTAGAGTTGATTTCGCTTTCATAAACGGAGTTGAATCACATGCAGTTTCTGGTCCTAGCATCAAAAGTTGTTTTCTGGTAAGGAGATTCACTATTGTGCTCAATTGGCCTTACACAGTGCAAATAGCACTCGCGTCTTATCCCAGCAAATTCAGTGTATTGGACGCAAGAGAAACTACTGTTCTTGTCAGTTTCCTAAGCCGAGTTGAATTAGATATGGCCCTTGTGTGTAGGAAGCACAGTTGTTTAGTTCTGAGCAAGCTGACTGTTCTGGCTCTATAGGAAACACAATAGAGTAGAAGAGTGCTGCTTTCTCAAAAGCAGAGTGTGTTTCTTGTAAGGCGAGCCAGAGTTTAATTCCCTTTCATAAATGGAGTTGAATCACATGCAATTTCTGGTCCTAGCAGCAAGAGTTGTTTTCTGGTAAGGAGATTCACTATTGTGCTCAATTGGCCATACACATTGCAAATAGCACTCGTGTCTGTTCCCAGCAAATGCAGTGTATTGGACGCAAAAGAAACTACTGTTCTTGTCAGTTTCCTAAGCAGAGTTAAATTAGATATGGCCCTTGTGTGTAGGAAGCACAGTTCTTTGGTTCTGAGCAAGCTGACTGTTCTGGCACTATAGGAAACACAATAGAGTAGAAGAGTGCTGCTTTCTCAAAAGCAGAGTGTGTTTCTTGTAAGGCGAGCCAGAGTTTAATTCCCTTTCATAAAGGGAGTTGAATCACATGCAATTTCTGGTCCTAGAAGCAGGAGTTGTTTTCTGGTAAGGAGATTCACTATTGTGCTCAATTGGCCATACACATTGCAAATAGCACTCGCGTCTGTTCCCAGCAAATGCAGTGTATTGGACGCAAGAGAAACTACTGTTCTTTTCAGTTTCCTAAGCAGAGTTGAATTGGATATTGCCCTTGTGTGTAGGAAGCACAGTTCTTTAGTTCTGAGCAAGATGACAGTTCTGGCTATATAGGAAACACAGTAGAGTAGAAGAGTGCTGCTTTCTCTAAAGCAGAGTGTGTTTCTTGTAAGGCGAGCTAGAGTTGATTTCCCTTTCATAAAAGGAGTTGAATCACATGCAGTTTCTGGTCCTAGCATCAAAAGTTGTTTTCTGGTAAGGAGATTCACTATTGTGCTCAATTGGCCATACACATTGGAAATAGCACTCGCGTCTGTTCCCAGCAAATGCAGTGTATTGGACGCAAGAGAAACTACAGTTCTTGTCAGTTTCCTAAGCAGAGTTGAATTAGATATGGCCCTTGTGTGTAGGAAGCACAGTTCTTTAGTTCTGAGCAAGCTGACAGTTCTGGCTATATAGGAAACACAATGGAGTAGAAGAGTTCTGCTTTCTCTAAAGCAGAGTGTGTTTCTTGTAAGGCGACCTAGAGTTGATTTCCCTTTCATAAACGGAGTTGAATCACATGCAGTTTCTGGGCCTAGCAGCAAGAGTTGTTTTCTGGTAAGGAGATTCACTATTGTGCTCAATTGGCCATACACAGTGCAAATAGCACTCGCTTCTGTTCTCAGCAAGTGCAGTGTATTGGACGCAAGAGAAACTACTGTTCTTGTCAGTTTCCTAAGCAGAGTTGAACGAGTTATGGCCCTTGTGTGTAGGAAGCACAGTTCTTTGGTTCTGAGCAAGCTGACTGTTCTGGCTCTATAGGAAACACAATAGAGTAGAAGAGAATTACTTTCTCAAAAGCAGAGTGTGTTTCTTGTAAGGCGAGCCAGAGTTTAATTCCCTTTCATAAATGGAGTTGAATCACATGCAATTTCTGGTCCTAGCAGCAAGAGTTGTTTTCTGGTAAGGAGATTCACTATTGTGCTCAATTGGCCATACACATTGCAAATAGCACTCGTGTCTGTTCCCAGCAAATGCAGTGTATTGGACGCAAGAGAAACTACTGTTCTTGTCAGTTTCCTAAGCAGAGTTAAATTAGATATGGCCCTTGTGTGTAGGAAGCACAGTTCTTTGGTTCTGAGCAAGCTGACTGTTCTGGCACTATAGGAAACACAATAGAGTAGAAGAGTGCTGCTTTCTCAAAAGCAGAGTGTGTTTCTTGTAAGGCGAGCCAGAGTTTAATTCCCTTTCATAAAGGGAGTTGAATCACATGCAATTTCTGGTCCTAGAAGCAGGAGTTGTTTTCTGGTAAGGAGATTCACTATTGTGCTCAATTGGCCATACACATTGCAAATAGCACTCGCGTCTGTTCCCAGCAAATGCAGTGTATTGGACGCAAGAGAAACTACTGTTCTTTTCAGTTTCCTAAGCAGAGTTGAATTAGATATTGCCCTTGTGTGTAGGAAGCACAGTTCTTTAGTTCTGAGCAAGCTGACAGTTCTGGCTATATAGGAAACACAGTAGAGTAGAAGAGTGCTGCTTTCTCTAAAGCAGAGTGTGTTTCTTGTAAGGCGAGCTAGAGTTGATTTCCCTTTCATAAAAGGAGTTGAATCACATGCAGTTTCTGGTCCTAGCAGCAAAAGTTGTTTTCTGGTAAGGAGATTCACTATTGTGCTCAATTGGCCATACACATTGGAAATAGCACTCGCGTCTGTTCCCAGCAAATGCAGTGTATTGAACGCAAGAGAAACTACAGTTCTTGTCAGTTTCCTAAGCAGAGTTGAATTACTTATGGCCCTTGTGTGTAGGAAGCACAGTTCTTTAGTTCTGAGCAAGCTGACAGTTCTGGCTATATAGGAAACACAGTAGAGTAGAAGAGTGCTGCTTTCTCTAAAGCAGAGTGTGTTTCTTGAAAGGTGAGCTAGAGTTGATTTCGCTTTCATAAACGGAGTTGAATCACATGCAGTTTCTGGTCCTAGCATCAAAAGTTGTTTTCTGGTAAGGAGATTCACTATTGTGCTCAATTGGCCTTACACAGTGCAAATAGCACTCGCGTCTTATCCCAGCAAATTCAGTGTATTGGACGCAAGAGAAACTACTGTTCTTGTCAGTTTCCTAAGCCGAGTTGAATTAGATATGGCCCTTGTGTGTAGGAAGCACAGTTCTTTAGTTCTGAGCAAGCTGACTGTTCTGGCTCTATAGGAAACACAATAGAGTAGAAGAGTGCTGCTTTCTCAAAAGCAGAGTGTGTTTCTTGTAAGGCGAGCCAGAGTTTAATTCCCTTTCATAAATGGAGTTGAATCACATGCAATTTCTGGTCCTAGCAGCAAGAGTTGTTTTCTGGTAAGGAGATTCACTATTGTGCTCAATTGGCCATACACATTGCAAATAGCACTCGCGTCTGTTCCCAGCAAATGCAGTGTATTGGACGCAAGAGAAACTACTGTTCTTTTCAGTTTCCTAAGCAGAGTTGAATTAGATATTGCCCTTGTGTGTAGGAAGCACAGTTCTTTAGTTCTGAGCAAGCTGACAGTTCTGGCTATATAGGAAACACAGTAGAGTAGAAGAGTGCTGCTTTCTCTAAAGCAGAGTGTGTTTCTTGTAAGGCGAGCTAGAGTTCATTTCCCTTTCATAAAAGGAGTTGAATCACATGCAGTTTCTGGTCCTAGCAGCAAAAGTTGTTTTCTGGTAAGGAGATTCACTATTGTGCTCAATTGGCCATACACATTGGAAATAGCACTCGCGTCTGTTCCCAGCAAATGCAGTGTATTGGACGCAAGAGAAACTACAGTTCTTGTCAGTTTCCTAAGCAGAGTTGAATTACATATGGCCCTTGTGTGTAGGAAGCACAGTTCTTTAGTTCTGAGCAAGCTGACACTTCTGGCTCTATAGGAAACACAATAGAGTAGAAGAGTGCTGCTTTCTCAAAAGCAGAGTGTGTTTCTTGTAAGGCGAGCCAGAGTTTAATTCCCTTTCATAAAGGGAGTTGAATCACATGCAATTTCTGGTCCTAGAAGCAGGAGTTGTTTTCTGGTAAGGAGATTCACTATTGTGCTCAATTGGCCATACACATTGGAAATAGCACTCGCGTCTGTTCCCAGCAAATGCAGTGTATTGGACGCAAGAGAAACTACTGTTCTTTTCAGTTTCCTAAGCAGAGTTGAATTAGATATTGCCCTTGTGTGTAGGAAGCACAGTTCTTTAGTTCTGAGCAAGCTGACAGTTCTGGCTATATAGGAAACACAGTAGAGTAGAAGAGTGCTGCTTTCTCTAAAGCAGAGTGTGTTTCTTGTAAGGCGAGCTAGAGTTGATTTCCCTTTCATAAAAGGAGTTGAATCACATGCAGTTTCTGGTCCTAGCATCAAAAGTTGTTTTCTGGTAAGGAGATTCACTATTGTGCTCAATTGGCCATACACATTGGAAATAGCACTCGCGTCTGTTCCCAGCAAATGCAGTGTATTTGACGCAAGAGAAACTACAGTTCTTGTCAGTTTCCTAAGCAGAGTTGAATTACATATGGCCCTTGTGTGTAGGAAGCACAGTTCTTTAGTTCTGAGCAAGCTGACAGTTCTGGCTATATAGGAAACACAGTAGAGTAGAAGAGTGCTGCTTTCTCTAAAGCAGAGTGTGTTTCTTGAAAGGTGAGCTAGAGTTGATTTCGCTTTCATAAACGGAGTTGAATCACATGCAGTTTCTGGTCCTAGCATCAAAAGTTGTTTTCTGGTAAGGAGATTCACTATTGTGCTCAATTGGCCTTACACAGTGCAAATAGCACTCGCGTCTTATCCCAGCAAATGCAGTGTATTGGACGCAAGAGAAACTACAGTTCTTGTCAGTTTCCTAAGCAGAGTTGAATTAGATATGGCCCTTGTGTGTAGGAAGCACAGTTCTTTAGTTCTGAGCAAGCTGACAGTTCTGGCTATATAGGAAACACCGTGGAGTAGAAGAGTTCTGCTTTCTCTAAAGCAGAGTGTGTTTCTTGTAAGGCGACCTAGAGTTGATTTCCCTTTCATAAACGGAGTTGAATCACATGCAGTTTCTGGGCCTTGCAGCAAGAGTTGTTTTCTGGTAAGGAGATTCACTATTGTGCTCATTTGTCCATACCCAGGGCAAATAGCCCTCGCGTCTGATCCCAGCAAGTGCAGTGTATTGAACGCAAGAGAAACTACTGTTCTTGTCTGTTTCCTAAGCAGAGTTGAACTAGTTATGGCCCTTGTGTGTAGGAAGCACAGTTCTTTAGTTCTGAGCAAGATGACAGTTCTGGCTATATAGGAAACACAATAGAGTAGAAGAGAATTGCTTTCTCAAAAGCAGAGTGTGTTTCTTGTAAGGCGAGCCAGAGTTTAATTCCCTTTCATAAATGGAGTTGAATCACATGCAATTTCTGGTCCTAGCAGCAAGAGTTGTTTTCTGGTAATGAGATTCACTATTGTGCTCAATTGGCCATACACATTGCAAATAGCACTCGTGTCTGTTCCCAGCAAATGCAGTGTATTGGACGCAAGAGAAACTACTGTTCTTGTCAGTTTCCTAAGCAGAGTTAAATTAGATATGGCCCTTGTGTGTAGGAAGCACAGTTCTTTGGTTCTGAGCAAGCTGACTGTTCTGGCACTATAGGAAACACAATAGAGTAGAAGAGTGCTGCTTTCTCAAAAGCAGAGTGTGTTTCTTGTAAGGCGAGCCAGAGTTTAATTCCCTTTCATAAAGGGAGTTGAATCACATGCAATTTCTGGTCCTAGAAGCAGGAGTTGTTTTCTGGTAAGGAGATTCACTATTGTGCTCAATTGGCCATACACATTGCAAATAGCACTCGCGTCTGTTCCCAGCAAATGCAGTGTATTGGACGCAAGAGAAACTACTGTTCTTTTCAGTTTCCTAAGCAGAGTTGAATTAGATATTGCCCTTGTGTGTAGGAAGCACAGTTCTTTAGTTCTGAGCAAGCTGACAGTTCTGGCTATATAGGAAACACAGTAGAGTAGAAGAGTGCTGCTTTCTCTAAAGCAGAGTGTGTTTCTTGTAAGGCGAGCTAGAGTTGATTTCCCTTTCATAAAAGGAGTTGAATCACATGCAGTTTCTGGTCCTAGCAGCAAAAGTTGTTTTCTGGTAAGGAGATTCACTATTGTGCTCAATTGGCCATACACATTGGAAATAGCACTCGCGTCTGTTCCCAGCAAATGCAGTGTATTGAACGCAAGAGAAACTACAGTTCTTGTCAGTTTCCTAAGCAGAGTTGAATTACATATGGCCCTTGTGTGTAGGAAGCACAGTTCTTTAGTTCTGAGCAAGCTGACAGTTCTGGCTATATAGGAAACACAGTAGAGTAGAAGAGTGCTGCTTTCTCTAAAGCAGAGTGTGTTTCTTGAAAGGTGAGCTAGAGTTGATTTCGCTTTCATAAACGGAGTTGAATCACATGCAGTTTCTGGTCCTAGCATCAAAAGTTGTTTTCTGGTAAGGAGATTCACTATTGTGCTCAATTGGCCTTACACAGTGCAAATAGCACTCGCGTCTTATCCCAGCAAATTCAGTGTATTGGACGCAAGAGAAACTACTGTTCTTGTCAGTTTCCTAAGCCGAGTTGAATTAGATATGGCCCTTGTGTGTAGGAAGCACAGTTCTTTAGTTCTGAGCAAGCTGACTGTTCTGGCTCTATAGGAAACACAATAGAGTAAAAGAGTGCTGCTTTCTCAAAAGCAGAGTGTGTTTCTTGTAAGGCGAGCCAGAGTTTAATTCCCTTTCATAAATGGAGTTGAATCACATGCAATTTCTGGTCCTAGCAGCAAGAGTTGTTTTCTGGTAAGGAGATTCACTATTGTGCTCAATTGGCCATACACATTGCAAATAGCACTCGCGTCTGTTCCCAGCAAATGCAGTGTATTGGACGCAAGAGAAACTACTGTTCTTGTCAGTTTCCTAAGCAGAGTTGAATTAGATATTGCCCTTGTGTGTAGGAAGCACAGTTCTTTAGTTCTGAGCAAGCTGACAGTTCTGGCTATATAGGAAACACAGTAGAGTAGAAGAGTGCTGCTTTCTCTAAAGCAGAGTGTGTTTCTTGTAAGGCGAGCTAGAGTTGATTTCCCTTTCATAAAAGGAGTTGAATCACATGCAGTTTCTGGTCCTAGCAGCAAAAGTTGTTTTCTGGTAAGGAGATTCACTATTGTGCTCAATTGGCCATACACATTGGAAATAGCACTCGCGTCTGTTCCCAGCAAATGCAGTGTATTGGACGCAAGAGAAACTACAGTTCTTGTCAGTTTCCTAAGCAGAGTTGAATTATGGCCCTTGTGTGTAGGAAGCACAGTTCTTTAGTTCTGAGCAAGCTGACAGTTCTGGCTATATAGGAAACACAGTAGAGTAGAAGAGTGCTGCTTTCTCTAAAGCAGAGTGTGTTTCTTGTAACGCGAGCTAGAGTTGATTTCCCTTTCATAAAAGGAGTTGAATCACATGCAGTTTCTGGTCCTAGCAGCAAAAGTTGTTTTCTGGTAAGGAGATTCACTATTGTGCTCAATTGGCCATACACATTGGAAATAGCACTCGCGTCTGTTCCCAGCAAATGCAGTGTATTGGACGCAAGAGAAACTACAGTTCTTGTCAGTTTCCTAAGCAGAGTTGAATTAGATATGGCCCTTGTGTGTAGGAAGCACAGTTCTTTAGTTCTGAGCAAGCTGACAGTTCTGGCTATATAGGAAACACAGTGGAGTAGAAGAGTTCTGCTTTCTCTAAAGCAGAGTGTGTTTCTTGTAAGGCGACCTAGAGTTGATTTCCCTTTCATAAACGGAGTTGAATCACATGCAGTTTCTGGGCCTAGCAGCAAGAGTTGTTTTCTGGTAAGGAGATTCACTATTGTGCTCAATTGGCCATACACAGTGCAAATAGCACTCGCTTCTGTTCTCAGCAAGTGCAGTGTATTGGACGCAAGAGAAACTACTGTTCTTGTCAGTTTCCTAAGCAGAGTTGAATTGCATATGGCCCTTGTGTGTAGGAAGCACAGTTCTTTGGTTCTGAGCAAGCTGACTGTTCTGGCTCTATAGGAAACACAATAGAGTAGAAGAGAATTGCTTTCTCAAAAGCAGAGTGTGTTTCTTGTAAGGCGAGCCAGAGTTTAATTCCCTTTTATAAATGGAGTTGAATCACATGCAATTTCTGGTCCAAGCAGCAAGAGTTGTTTTCTGGTAAGGAGATTCACTATTGTGCTCAATTGGCCATACACATTGGAAATAGCACTCGCGTCTGTTCCCAGCAAATGCAGTGTATTGGACGCAAGAGAAACTACAGTTCTTGTCAGTTTCCTAAGCAGAGTTGAATTACATATGGCCCTTGTGTGTAGGAAGCACAGTTCTTTAGTTCTGAGCAAGCTGACACTTCTGGCTCTATAGGAAACACAATAGAGTAGAAGAGTGCTGCTTTCTCAAAAGCAGAGTGTGTTTCTTGTAAGGCGAGCCA
The DNA here is from genome assembly GCF_007827085.1 of Peromyscus californicus insignis. NCBI lineage: Eukaryota > Metazoa > Chordata > Mammalia > Rodentia > Cricetidae > Peromyscus > Peromyscus californicus. Next base: position 49,870 of record NW_026294468.1, on the reverse strand, counting down.
GAGTTTAATTCCCTTTCATAAAGGGAGTTGAATCACATGCAATTTCTGGTCCTAGAAGCAGGAGTTGTTTTCTGGTAAGGAGATTCACTATTGTGCTCAATTGGCCATACACATTGCAAATAGCACTCGCGTCTGTTCCCAGCAAATGCAGTGTATTGGACGCAAGAGAAACTACTGTTCTTTTCAGTTTCCTAAGCAGAGTTGAATTAGATATTGCCCTTGTGTGTAGGAAGCACAGTTCTTTAGTTCTGAGCAAGCTGACAGTTCTGGCTATATAGGAAACACAGTAGAGTAGAAGAGTGCTGCTTTCTCTAAAGCAGAGTGTGTTTCTTGTAAGGCGAGCTAGAGTTGATTTCCCTTTCATAAAAGGAGTTGAATCACATGCAGTTTCTGGTCCTAGCATCAAAAGTTGTTTTCTGGTAAGGAGATTCACTATTGTGCTCAATTGGCCATACACATTGGAAATAGCACTCGCGTCTGTTCCCAGCAAATGCAGTGTATTTGACGCAAGAGAAACTACAGTTCTTGTCAGTTTCCTAAGCAGAGTTGAATTACATATGGCCCTTGTGTGTAGGAAGCACAGTTCTTTAGTTCTGAGCAAGCTGACAGTTCTGGCTATATAGGAAACACAGTAGAGTAGAAGAGTGCTGCTTTCTCTAAAGCAGAGTGTGTTTCTTGAAAGGTGAGCTAGAGTTGATTTCGCTTTCATAAACGGAGTTGAATCACATGCAGTTTCTGGTCCTAGCATCAAAAGTTGTTTTCTGGTAAGGAGATTCACTATTGTGCTCAATTGGCCTTACACAGTGCAAATAGCACTCGTGTCTTATCCCAGCAAATGCAGTGTATTGGACGCAAGAGAAACTACAGTTCTTGTCAGTTTCCTAAGCAGAGTTGAATTAGATATGGCCCTTGTGTGTAGGAAGCACAGTTCTTTAGTTCTGAGCAAGCTGACAGTTCTGGCTATATAGGAAACACCGTGGAGTAGAAGAGTTCTGCTTTCTCTAAAGCAGAGTGTGTTTCTTGTAAGGCGACCTAGAGTTGATTTCCCTTTCATAAACGGAGTTGAATCACATGCAGTTTCTGGGCCTTGCAGCAAGAGTTGTTTTCTGGTAAGGAGATTCACTATTGTGCTCATTTGTCCATACCCAGGGCAAATAGCCCTCGCGTCTGATCCCAGCAAGTGCAGTGTATTGAACGCAAGAGAAACTACTGTTCTTGTCTGTTTCCTAAGCAGAGTTGAACTAGTTATGGCCCTTGTGTGTAGGAAGCACAGTTCTTTAGTTCTGAGCAAGATGACAGTTCTGGCTATATAGGAAACACAATAGAGTAGAAGAGAATTGCTTTCTCAAAAGCAGAGTGTGTTTCTTGTAAGGCGAGCCAGAGTTTAATTCCCTTTCATAAATGGAGTTGAATCACATGCAATTTCTGGTCCTAGCAGCAAGAGTTGTTTTCTGGTAAGGAGATTCACTATTGTGCTCAATTGGCCATACACATTGCAAATAGCACTCGTGTCTGTTCCCAGCAAATGCAGTGTATTGGACGCAAGAGAAACTACTGTTCTTGTCAGTTTCCTAAGCAGAGTTAAATTAGATATGGCCCTTGTGTGTAGGAAGCACAGTTCTTTGGTTCTGAGCAAGCTGACTGTTCTGGCACTATAGGAAACACAATAGAGTAGAAGAGTGCTGCTTTCTCAAAAGCAGAGTGTGTTTCTTGTAAGGCGAGCCAGAGTTTAATTCCCTTTCATAAAGGGAGTTGAATCACATGCAATTTCTGGTCCTAGAAGCAGGAGTTGTTTTCTGGTAAGGAGATTCACTATTGTGCTCAATTGGCCATACACATTGCAAATAGCACTCGCGTCTGTTCCCAGCAAATGCAGTGTATTGGACGCAAGAGAAACTACTGTTCTTTTCAGTTTCCTAAGCAGAGTTGAATTAGATATTGCCCTTGTGTGTAGGAAGCACAGTTCTTTAGTTCTGAGCAAGCTGACAGTTCTGGCTATATAGGAAACACAGTAGAGTAGAAGAGTGCTGCTTTCTCTAAAGCAGAGTGTGTTTCTTGTAAGGCGAGCTAGAGTTGATTTCCCTTTCATAAAAGGAGTTGAATCACATGCAGTTTCTGGTCCTAGCAGCAAAAGTTGTTTTCTGGTAAGGAGATTCACTATTGTGCTCAATTGGCCATACACATTGGAAATAGCACTCGCGTCTGTTCCCAGCAAATGCAGTGTATTGAACGCAAGAGAAACTACAGTTCTTGTCAGTTTCCTAAGCAGAGTTGAATTACATATGGCCCTTGTGTGTAGGAAGCACAGTTCTTTAGTTCTGAGCAAGCTGACAGTTCTGGCTATATAGGAAACACAGTAGAGTAGAAGAGTGCTGCTTTCTCTAAAGCAGAGTGTGTTTCTTGAAAGGTGAGCTAGAGTTGATTTCGCTTTCATAAACGGAGTTGAATCACATGCAGTTTCTGGTCCTAGCATCAAAAGTTGTTTTCTGGTAAGGAGATTCACTATTGTGCTCAATTGGCCTTACACAGTGCAAATAGCACTCGCGTCTTATCCCAGCAAATTCAGTGTATTGGACGCAAGAGAAACTACTGTTCTTGTCAGTTTCCTAAGCCGAGTTGAATTAGATATGGCCCTTGTGTGTAGGAAGCACAGTTCTTTAGTTCTGAGCAAGCTGACTGTTCTGGCTCTATAGGAAACACAATAGAGTAAAAGAGTGCTGCTTTCTCAAAAGCATAGTGTGTTTCTTGTAAGGCGAGCCAGAGTTTAATTCCCTTTCATAAATGGAGTTGAATCACATGCAATTTCTGGTCCTAGCAGCAAGAGTTGTTTTCTGGTAAGGAGATTCACTATTGTGCTCAATTGGCCATACACATTGCAAATAGCACTCGCGTCTGTTCCCAGCAAATGCAGTGTATTGGACGCAAGAGAAACTACTGTTCTTTTCAGTTTCCTAAGCAGAGTTGAATTAGATATTGCCCTTGTGTGTAGGAAGCACAGTTCTTTAGTTCTGAGCAAGCTGACAGTTCTGGCTATATAGGAAACACAGTAGAGTAGAAGAGTGCTGCTTTCTCTAAAGCAGAGTGTGTTTCTTGTAAGGCGAGCTAGAGTTGATTTCCCTTTCATAAAAGGAGTTGAATCACATGCAGTTTCTGGTCCTAGCAGCAAAAGTTGTTTTCTGGTAAGGAGATTCACTATTGTGCTCAATTGGCCATACACATTGGAAATAGCACTCGCGTCTGTTCCCAGCAAATGCAGTGTATTGGACGCAAGAGAAACTACAGTTCCTGTCAGTTTCCTAAGCAGAGTTGAATTATGGCCCTTGTGTGTAGGAAGCACAGTTCTTTAGTTCTGAGCAAGCTGACAGTTCTGGCTATATAGGAAACACAGTAGAGTAGAAGAGTGCTGCTTTCTCTAAAGCAGAGTGTGTTTCTTGTAACGCGAGCTAGAGTTGATTTCCCTTTCATAAAAGGAGTTGAATCACATGCAGTTTCTGGTCCTAGCAGCAAAAGTTGTTTTCTGGTAAGGAGATTCACTATTGTGCTCAATTGGCCATACACATTGGAAATAGCACTCGCGTCTGTTCCCAGCAAATGCAGTGTATTGGACGCAAGAGAAACTACAGTTCTTGTCAGTTTCCTAAGCAGAGTTGAATTAGATATGGCCCTTGTGTGTAGGAAGCACAGTTCTTTAGTTCTGAGCAAGCTGACAGTTCTGGCTATATAGGAAACACAGTGGAGTAGAAGAGTTCTGCTTTCTCTAAAGCAGAGTGTGTTTCTTGTAAGGCGACCTAGAGTTGATTTCCCTTTCATAAACGGAGTTGAATCACATGCAGTTTCTGGGCCTAGCAGCAAGAGTTGTTTTCTGGTAAGGAGATTCACTATTGTGCTCAATTGGCCATACACAGTGCAAATAGCACTCGCTTCTGTTCTCAGCAAGTGCAGTGTATTGGACGCAAGAGAAACTACTGTTCTTGTCAGTTTCCTAAGCAGAGTTGAATTGCATATGGCCCTTGTGTGTAGGAAGCACAGTTCTTTGGTTCTGAGCAAGCTGACTGTTCTGGCTCTATAGGAAACACAATAGAGTAGAAGAGAATTGCTTTCTCAAAAGCAGAGTGTGTTTCTTGTAAGGCGAGCCAGAGTTTAATTCCCTTTTATAAATGGAGTTGAATCACATGCAATTTCTGGTCCTAGCAGCAAGAGTTGTTTTCTGGTAAGGAGATTCACTATTGTGCTCAATTGGCCATACACATTGCAAATAGCACTCGTGTCTGTTCCCAGCAAATGCAGTGTATTGGACGCAAGAGAAACTACTGTTCTGGTCAGTTTATTAAGCAGAGTTAAATTAGATATGGCCCTTGTGTGTAGGAAGCACAGTTCTTTGGTTCTGAGCAAGCTGACTGTTCTGGCATTATAGGAAACACAATAGAGGAGAAGAGTGCTGCTTTCTCAAAAGCAGAGTGTGTTTCTTGTAAGGCGAGCCAGAGTTTAATTCCCTTTCATAAAGGGAGTTGAATCACATGCAATTTCTGGTCCTAGAAGCAGGAGTTGTTTTCTGGTAAGGAGATTCACTATTGTGCTCAATTGGCCATACACATTGCAAATAGCACTCGCGTCTGTTCCCAGCAAATGCAGTGTATTGGACGTAAGAGAAACTACTGTTCTTTTCAGTTTCCTAAGCAGAGTTGAATTGGATATTGCCGTTGTGTGTAGGAAGCACAGTTCTTTAGTTCTGAGCAAGCTGACATTTCTGGCTATATTGGAAACACAGTAGAGTAGAAGAATGCTGCTTTCTCTAAAGCAGAGTGTGTTTCTTGTAAGGCGAGCTAGAGTTCATTTCCCTTTCATAAAAGGAGTTGAATCACATGCAGTTTCTGGTCCTAGCAGCAAAAGTTGTTTTCTGGTAAGGAGATTCACTATTGTGCTCAATTGGCCATACACATTGGAAATAGCACTCGCGTCTGTTCCCAGCAAATGCAGTGTATTGGACGCAAGAGAAACTACAGTTCTTGTCAGTTTCCTAAGCAGAGTTGAATTATGGCCCTTGTGTGTAGGAAGCACAGTTCTTTAGTTCTGAGCAAGCTGACAGTTCTGGCTATATAGGAAACACAGTAGAGTAGAAGAGTGCTGCTTTCTCTAAAGCAGAGTGTGTTTTTTGTAACGCGAGCTAGAGTTGATTTCCCTTTCATAAAAGGAGTTGAATCACATGCAGTTTCTGGTCCTAGCAGCAAAAGTTGTTTTCTGGTAAGGAGATTCACTATTGTGCTCAATTGGCCATACACATTGGAAATAGCACTCGCGTCTGTTCCCAGCAAATGCAGTGTATTGGACGCAAGAGAAACTACAGTTCTTGTCAGTTTCCTAAGCAGAGTTGAATTATGGCCCTTGTGTGTAGGAAGCACAGTTCTTTAGTTCTGAGCAAGCTGACAGTTCTGGCTATATAGGAAACACAGTAGAGTAGAAGAGTGCTGCTTTCTCTAAAGCAGAGTGTGTTTCTTGTAACGCGAGCTAGAGTTGATTTCCCTTTCATAAAAGGAGTTGAATCACATGCAGTTTCTGGTCCTAGCAGCAAAAGTTGTTTTCTGGTAAGGAGATTCACTATTGTGCTCAATTGGCCATACACATTGGAAATAGCACTCGCGTCTGTTCCCAACAAATGCAGTGTATTGGACGCAAGAGAAACTACAGTTCTTGTCAGTTTCCTAAGCAGAGTTGAATTAGATATGGCCCTTGTGTGTAGGAAGCACAGTTCTTTAGTTCTGAGCAAGCTGACAGTTCTGGCTATATAGGAAACACAGTGGAGTAGAAGAGTTCTGCTTTCTCTAAAGCAGAGTGTGTTTCTTGTAAGGCGACCTAGAGTTGATTTCCCTTTCATAAACGGAGTTGAATCACATGCAGTTTCTGGGCCTAGCAGCAAGAGTTGTTTTCTGGTAAGGAGATTCACTATTGTGCTCAATTGGCCATACACATTGCAAATAGCACTCGCTTCTGTTCTCAGCAAGTGCAGTGTATTGGACGCAAGAGAAACTACTGTTCTTGTCAGTTTCCTAAGCAGAGTTGAATTGCATATGGCCCTTGTGTGTAGGAAGCACAGTTCTTTGGTTCTGAGCAAGCTGACTGTTCTGGCTCTATAGGAAACACAATAGAGTAGAAGAGAATTGCTTTCTCAAAAGCAGAGTGTGTTTCTTGTAAGGCGAGCCAGAGTTTAATTCCCTTTCATAAATGGAGTTGAATCACATGCAATTTCTGGTCCTAGCAGCAAGAGTTGTTTTCTGGTAAGGAGATTCACTATTGTGCTCAATTGGCCATACACATTGCAAATAGCACTCGTGTCTGTTCCCAGCAAATGCAGTGTATTGGACGCAAGAGAAACTACTGTTCTTGTCACTTTCCTAAGCAGAGTTAAATTAGATATGGCCCTTGTGTGTAGGAAGCACAGTTCTTTGGTTCTGAGCAAGCTGACTGTTCTGGCACTATAGGAAACACAATAGAGTAGAAGAGTGCTGCTTTCTCAAAAGCAGAGTGTGTTTCTTGTAAGGCGAGCCAGAGTTTAATTCCCTTTCATAAAGGGAGTTGAATCACATGCAATTTCTGGTCCTAGAAGCAGGAGTTGTTTTCTGGTAAGGAGATTCACTATTGTGCTCAATTGGCCATACACATTGCAAATAGCACTCGCGTCTGTTCCCAGCAAATGCAGTGTATTGGACGCAAGAGAAACTACTGTTCTTTTCAGTTTCCTAAGCAGAGTTGAATTAGATATTGCCCTTGTGTGTAGGAAGCACAGTTCTTTAGTTCTGAGCAAGCTGACAGTTCTGGCTATATAGGAAACACAGTAGAGTAGAAGAGTGCTGCTTTCTCTAAAGCAGAGTGTGTTTCTTGTAAGGCGAGCTAGAGTTGATTTCCCTTTCATAAAAGGAGTTGAATCACATGAAGTTTCTGGTCCTAGCAGCAAAAGTTGTTTTCTGGTAAGGAGATTCACTATTGTGCTCAATTGGCCATACACATTGGAAATAGCACTCGCGTCTGTTCCCAGCAAATGCAGTGTATTGAACGCAAGAGAAACTACAGTTCTTGTCAGTTTCCTAAGCAGAGTTGAATTACATATGGCCCTTGTGTGTAGGAAGCACAGTTCTTTAGTTCTGAGCAAGCTGACAGTTCTGGCTATATAGGAAACACAGTAGAGTAGAAGAGTGCTCCTTTCTCTAAAGCAGAGTGTGTTTCTTGAAAGGTGAGCTAGAGTTGATTTCGCTTTCATAAACGGAGTTGAATCACATGCAGTTTCTGGTCCTAGCATCAAAAGTTGTTTTCTGGTAAGGAGATTCACTATTGTGCTCAATTGGCCTTACACAGTGCAAATAGCACTCGCGTCTTATCCCAGCAAATTCAGTGTATTGGACGCAAGAGAAACTACTGTTCTTGTCAGTTTCCTAAGCCGAGTTGAATTAGATATGGCCCTTGTGTGTAGGAAGCACAGTTCTTTAGTTCTGAGCAAGCTGACTGTTCTGGCTCTATAGGAAACACAATAGAGTAAAAGAGTGCTGCTTTCTCAAAAGCAGAGTGTGTTTCTTGTAAGGCGAGCCAGAGTTTAATTCCCTTTCATAAATGGAGTTGAATCACATGCAATTTCTGGTCCTAGCAGCAAGAGTTGTTTTCTGGTAAGGAGATTCACTATTGTGCTCAATTGGCCATACACATTGCAAATAGCACTCGCGTCTGTTCCCAGCAAATGCAGTGTATTGGACGCAAGAGAAACTACTGTTCTTTTCAGTTTCCTAAGCAGAGTTGAATTAGATATTGCCCTTGTGTGTAGGAAGCACAGTTCTTTAGTTCTGAGCAAGCTGACAGTTCTGGCTATATAGGAAACACAGTAGAGTAGAAGAGTGCTGCTTTCTCTAAAGCAGAGTGTGTTTCTTGTAAGGCGAGCTAGAGTTGATTTCCCTTTCATAAAAGGAGTTGAATCACATGCAGTTTCTGGTCCTAGCAGCAAAAGTTGTTTTCTGGTAAGGAGATTCACTATTGTGCTCAATTGGCCATACACATTGGAAATAGCACTCGCGTCTGTTCCCAGCAAATGCAGTGTATTGGACGCAAGAGAAAATACAGTTCTTGTCAGTTTCCTAAGCAGAGTTGAATTACATATGGCCCTTGTGTGTAGGAAGCACAGTTCTTTAGTTCTGAGCAAGCTGACTGTTCTGGCTCTATAGGAAACACAATAGAGTAGAAGAGTGCTGCTTTCTCAAAAGCAGAGTGTGTTTCTTGTAAGGCGAGCCAGAGTTTAATTCCCTTTCATAAATGGAGTTGAATCACATGCAATTTCTGGTCCTAGCAGCAAGAGTTGTTTTCTGGTAAGGAGATTCACTATTGTGCTCAATTGGCCATACACATTGCAAATAGCACTCGTGTCTGTTCCCAGCAAATGCAGTGTATTGGACGCAAGAGAAACTACTGTTCTGGTCAGTTTATTAAGCAGAGTTAAATTAGATATGGCCCTTGTGTGTAGGAAGCACAGTTCTTTGGTTCTGAGCAAGCTGACTGTTCTGGCATTATAGGAAACACAAAAGAGGAGAAGAGTGCTGCTTTCTCAAAAGCAGAGTGTGTTTCTTGTAAGGCGAGCCAGAGTTTAATTCCCTTTCATAAAGGGAGTTGAATCACATGCAATTTCTGGTCCTAGAAGCAGGAGTTGTTTTCTGGTAAGGAGATTCACTATTGTGCTCAATTGGCCATACACATTGGAAATAGCACTCGCGTCTGTTCCCAGCAAATGCAGTGTATTGGACGCAAGAGAAACTACAGTTCTTGTCAGTTTCCTAAGCAGAGTTGAATTAGATATTGCCCTTGTGTGTTGGAAGCACAGTTCTTTAGTTCTGAGCAAGCTGACAGTTCTGGCTATATAGGAAACACAGTAGAGTAGAAGAGTGCTGCTTTCTCTAAAGCAGAGTGTGTTTCTTGTAAGGCGAGCTAGAGTTGATTTCCCTTTCATAAAAGGAGTTGAATCACATGCAGTTTCTGGTCCTAGCAGCAAAAGTTGTTTTCTGGTAAGGAGATTCACTATTGTGCTCAATTGGCCATACACATTGGAAATAGCACTCGCGTCTGTTCCCAGCAAATGCAGTGTATTGGACGCAAGAGAAACTACAGTTCTTGTCAGTTTCCTAAGCAGAGTTGAATTATGGCCCTTGTGTGTAGGAAGCACAGTTCTTTAGTTCTGAGCAAGCTGACAGTTCTGGCTATATAGGAAACACAGTAGAGTAGAAGAGTGCTGCTTTCTCTAAAGCAGAGTGTGTTTCTTGTAACGCGAGCTAGAGTTGATTTCCCTTTCATAAAAGGAGTTGAATCACATGCAGTTTCTGGTCCTAGCAGCAAAAGTTGTTTTCTGGTAAGGAGATTCACTATTGTGCTCAATTGGCCATACACATTGGAAATAGCACTCGCGTCTGTTCCCAGCAAATGCAGTGTATTGGACGCAAGAGAAACTACAGTTCTTGTCAGTTTCCTAAGCAGAGTTGAATTAGATATGGCCCTTGTGTGTAGGAAGCACAGTTCTTTAGTTCTGAGCAAGCTGACAGTTCTGGCTATATAGGAAACACAGTGGAGTAGAAGAGTTCTGCTTTCTCTAAAGCAGAGTGTGTTTCTTGTAAGGCGACCTAGAGTTGATTTCCCTTTCATAAACGGAGTTGAATCACATGCAGTTTCTGGGCCTAGCAGCAAGAGTTGTTTTCTGGTAAGGAGATTCACTATTGTGCTCAATTGGCCATACACAGTGCAAATAGCACTCGCTTCTGTTCTCAGCAAGTGCAGTGTATTGGACGCAAGAGAAACTACTGTTCTTGTCAGTTTCCTAAGCAGAGTTGAATTGCATATGGCCCTTGTGTGTAGGAAGCACAGTTCTTTGGTTCTGAGCAAGCTGACTGTTCTGGCTCTATAGGAAACACAATAGAGTAGAAGAGAATTGCTTTCTCAAAAGCAGAGTGTGTTTCTTGTAAGGCGAGCCAGAGTTTAATTCCCTTTTATAAATGGAGTTGAATCACATGCAATTTCTGGTCCTAGCAGCAAGAGTTGTTTTCTGGTAAGGAGATTCACTATTGTGCTCAATTGGCCATACACATTGCAAATAGCACTCGTGTCTGTTCCCAGCAAATGCAGTGTATTGGACGCAAGAGAAACTACTGTTCTGGTCAGTTTATTAAGCAGAGTTAAATTAGATATGGCCCTTGTGTGTAGGAAGCACAGTTCTTTGGTTCTGAGCAAGCTGACTGTTCTGGCATTATAGGAAACACAATAGAGGAGAAGAGTGCTGCTTTCTCAAAAGCAGAGTGTGTTTCTTGTAAGGCGAGCCAGAGTTTAATTCCCTTTCATAAAGGGAGTTGAATCACATGCAATTTCTGGTCCTAGAAGCAGGAGTTGTTTTCTGGTAAGGAGATTCACTATTGTGCTCAATTGGCCATACACATTGCAAATAGCACTCGCGTCTGTTCCCAGCAAATGCAGTGTATTGGACTAAGAGAAACTACTGTTCTTTTCAGTTTCCTAAGCAGAGTTGAATTGGATATTGCCGTTGTGTGTAGGAAGCACAGTTCTTTAGTTCTGAGCAAGCTGACATTTCTGGCTATATTGGAAACACAGTAGAGTAGAAGAGTGCTGCTTTCTCTAAAGCAGAGTGTGTTTCTTGTAAGGCGAGCTAGAGTTCATTTCCCTTTCATAAAAGGAGTTGAATCACATGCAGTTTCTGGTCCTAGCAGCAAAAGTTGTTTTCTGGTAAGGAGATTCACTATTGTGCTCAATTGGCCATACACATTGGAAATAGCACTCGCGTCTGTTCCCAGCAAATGCAGTGTATTGGACGCAAGAGAAACTACAGTTCTTGTCAGTTTCCTAAGCAGAGTTGAATTTTGGCCCTTGTGTGTAGGAAGCACAGTTCTTTAGTTCTGAGCAAGCTGACAGTTCTGGCTATATAGGAAACACAGTAGAGTAGAAGAGTGCTGCTTCCTCTAAAGCAGAGTGTGTTTTTTGTAACGCGAGCTAGAGTTGATTTCCCTTTCATAAAAGGAGTTGAATCACATGCAGTTTCTGGTCCTAGCAGCAAAAGTTGTTTTCTGGTAAGGAGATTCACTATTGTGCTCAATTGGCCATACACATTGGAAATAGCACTCGCGTCTGTTCCCAGCAAATGCAGTGTATTGGACGCAAGAGAAACTACAGTTCTTGTCAGTTTCCTAAGCAGAGTTGAATTATGGCCCTTGTGTGTAGGAAGCACAGTTCTTTAGTTCTGAGCAAGCTGACAGTTCTGGCTATATAGGAAACACAGTAGAGTAGAAGAGTGCTGCTTTCTCTAAAGCAGAGTGTGTTTCTTGTAACGCGAGCTAGAGTTGATTTCCCTTTCATAAAAGGAGTTGAATCACATGCAGTTTCTGGTCCTAGCAGCAAAAGTTGTTTTCTGGTAAGGAGATTCACTATTGTGCTCAATTGGCCATACACATTGGAAATAGCACTCGCGTCTGTTCCCAGCAAATGCAGTGTATTGGACGCAAGAGAAACTACAGTTCTTGTCAGTTTCCTAAGCAGAGTTGAATTAGATATGGCCCTTGTGTGTAGGAAGCACAGTTCTTTAGTTCTGAGCAAGCTGACAGTTCTGGCTATATAGGAAACACAGTGGAGTAGAAGAGTTCTGCTTTCTCTAAAGCAGAGTGTGTTTCTTGTAAGGCGACCTAGAGTTGATTTCCCTTTCATAAACGGAGTTGAATCACATGCAGTTTCTGGGCCTAGCAGCAAGAGTTGTTTTCTGGTAAGGAGATTCACTATTGTGCTCAATTGGCCATACACATTGCAAATAGCACTCGCTTCTGTTCTCAGCAAGTGCAGTGTATTGGACGCAAGAGAAACTACTGTTCTTGTCAGTTTCCTAAGCAGAGTTGAATTGCATATGGCCCTTGTGTGTAGGAAGCACAGTTCTTTGGTTCTGAGCAAGCTGACTGTTCTGGCTCTATAGGAAACACAATAGAGTAGAAGAGAATTGCTTTCTCAAAAGCAGAGTGTGTTTCTTGTAAGGCGAGCCAGAGTTTAATTCCCTTTCATAAATGGAGTTGAATCACATGCAATTTCTGGTCCTAGCAGCAAGAGTTGTTTTCTGGTAAGGAGATTCACTATTGTGCTCAATTGGCCATACACATTGCAAATAGCACTCGTGTCTGTTCCCAGCAAATGCAGTGTATTGGACGCAAGAGAAACTACTGTTCTTGTCACTTTCCTAAGCAGAGTTAAATTAGATATGGCCCTTGTGTGTAGGAAGCACAGTTCTTTGGTTCTGAGCAAGCTGACTGTTCTGGCACTATAGGAAACACAATAGAGTAGAAGAGTGCTGCTTTCTCAAAAGCAGAGTGTGTTTCTTGTAAGGCGAGCCAGAGTTTAATTCCCTTTCATAAAGGGAGTTGAATCACATGCAATTTCTGGTCCTAGAAGCAGGAGTTGTTTTCTGGTAAGGAGATTCACTATTGTGCTCAATTGGCCATACACATTGCAAATAGCACTCGCGTCTGTTCCCAGCAAATGCAGTGTATTGGACGCAAGAGAAACTACTGTTCTTTTCAGTTTCCTAAGCAGAGTTGAATTAGATATTGCCCTTGTGTGTAGGAAGCACAGTTCTTTAGTTCTGAGCAAGCTGACAGTTCTGGCTATATAGGAAACACAGTAGAGTAGAAGAGTGCTGCTTTCTCTAAAGCAGAGTGTGTTTCTTGTAAGGCGAGCTAGAGTTGATTTCCCTTTCATAAAAGGAGTTGAATCACATGCAGTTTCTGGTCCTAGCAGCAAAAGTTGTTTTCTGGTAAGGAGATTCACTATTGTGCTCAATTGGCCATACACATTGGAAATAGCACTCGCGTCTGTTCCCAGCAAATGCAGTGTATTGAACGCAAGAGAAACTACAGTTCTTGTCAGTTTCCTAAGCAGAGTTGAATTACATATGGCCCTTGTGTGTAGGAAGCACAGTTCTTTAGTTCTGAGCAAGCTGACAGTTCTGGCTATATAGGAAACACAGTAGAGTAGAAGAGTGCTGCTTTCTCTAAAGCAGAGTGTGTTTCTTGAAAGGTGAGCTAGAGTTGATTTCGCTTTCATAAACGGAGTTGAATCACATGCAGTTTCTGGTCCTAGCATCAAAAGTTGTTTTCTGGTAAGGAGATTCACTATTGTGCTCAATTGGCCTTACACAGTGCAAATAGCACTCGCGTCTTATCCCAGCAAATTCAGTGTATTGGACGCAAGAGAAACTACTGTTCTTGTCAGTTTCCTAAGCCGAGTTGAATTAGATATGGCCCTTGTGTGTAGGAAGCACAGTTCTTTAGTTCTGAGCAAGCTGACTGTTCTGGCTCTATAGGAAACACAATAGAGTAAAAGAGTGCTGCTTTCTCAAAAGCAGAGTGTGTTTCTTGTAAGGCGAGCCAGAGTTTAATTCCCTTTCATAAATGGAGTTGAATCACATGCAATTTCTGGTCCTAGCAGCAAGAGTTGTTTTCTGGTAAGGAGATTCACTATTGTGCTCAATTGGCCATACACATTGCAAATAGCACTCGCGTCTGTTCCCAGCAAATGCAGTGTATTGGACGCAAGAGAAACTACTGTTCTTTTCAGTTTCCTAAGCAGAGTTGAATTAGATATTGCCCTTGTGTGTAGGAAGCACAGTTCTTTAGTTCTGAGCAAGCTGACAGTTCTGGCTATATAGGAAACACAGTAGAGTAGAAGAGTGCTGCTTTCTCTAAAGCAGAGAGTGTTTCTTGTAAGGCGAGCTAGAGTTGATTTCCCTTTCATAAAAGGAGTTGAATCACATGCAGTTTCTGGTCCTAGCAGCAAAAGTTGTTTTCTGGTAAGGAGATTCACTATTGTGCTCAATTGGCCATACACATTGGAAATAGCACTCGCGTCTGTTCCCAGCAAATGCAGTGTATTGGACGCAAGAGAAACTACAGTTCTTGTCAGTTTCCTAAGCAGAGTTGAATTACATATGGCCCTTGTGTGTAGGAAGCACAGTTCTTTAGTTCTGAGCAAGCTGACTGTTCTGGCTCTATAGGAAACACAATAGAGTAGAAGAGTGCTGCTTTCTCAAAAGCAGAGTGTGTTTCTTGTAAGGCGAGCCAGAGTTTAATTCCCTTTCATAAATGGAGTTGAATCACATGCAATTTCTGGTCCTAGCAGCAAGAGTTGTTTTCTGGTAAGGAGATTCACTATTGTGCTCAATTGGCCATACACATTGCAAATAGCACTCGTGTCTGTTCCCAGCAAATGCAGTGTATTGGACGCAAGAGAAACTACTGTTCTGGTCAGTTTATTAAGCAGAGTTAAATTAGATATGGCCCTTGTGTGTAGGAAGCACAGTTCTTTGGTTCTGAGCAAGCTGACTGTTCTGGCATTATAGGAAACACAAAAGAGGAGAAGAGTGCTGCTTTCTCAAAAGCAGAGTGTGTTTCTTGTAAGGCGAGCCAGAGTTTAATTCCCTTTCATAAAGGGAGTTGAATCACATGCAATTTCTGGTCCTAGAAGCAGGAGTTGTTTTCTGGTAAGGAGATTCACTATTGTGCTCAATTGGCCATACACATTGGAAATAGCACTCGCGTCTGTTCCCAGCAAATGCAGTGTATTGGACGCAAGAGAAACTACAGTTCTTGTCAGTTTCCTAAGCAGAGTTGAATTAGATATGGCCCTTGTGTGTAGGAAGCACAGTTCTTTAGTTCTGAGCAAGCTGACAGTTCTGGCTATATAGGAAACACAGTGGAGTAGAAGAGTTCTGCTTTCTCTAAAGCAGAGTGTGTTTCTTGTAAGGCGACCTAGAGTTGATTTCCCTTTCATAAACGGAGTTGAATCACATGCAGTTTCTGGGCCTAGCAGCAAGAGTTGTTTTCTGGTAAGGAGATTCACTATTGTGCTCATTGGTCCATACCCAGGGCAAATAGCCCTCGCGTCTGATCCCAGCAAGTGCAGTGTATTGAACGCAAGAGAAACTACTGTTCTTGTCTGTTTCCTAAGCAGAGTTGAACTAGTTATGGCCCTTGTGTGTAGGAAGCACAGTTCTTTAGTTCTGAGCAAGCTGACAGTTCTGGCTATATAGGAAACATAGTAGAGTAGAAGAGTGCTGCTTTCAATAAAGCAGAGTGTGTTTCTTGAAAGGTGAGCTAGAGTTGATTTCGCTTTCATAAACGGAGTTGAATCACATGCAGTTTCTGGTCCTAGCATCAACAGTTGCTTTCTGGTAAGGAGATTCATTATTGTGCTCAATTGGCCTTACACAGTGCAAATAGCACTCGCGTCTTATCCCAGCAAATTCAGTGTATTGGACGCAAGAAAAACTACTGTTCTTGTCAGTTTCCTAAGCAGAGTTGAACTAGTTATGGCCATTGTGTGTAGGAAGCACAGTTCTTTGGTTCTGAGCAAGCTGACTGTTCTGGCTCTATAGGAAACACAGTAGAGTAGAAGAGTGCTGCTTTCTCAAAAGCAGAGTGTGTTTCTTGTAATGCGAGCCAGAGTTGAATTCCCTTTCATAAACGGAGTTTAATCACATACAATTTCTGGTCCTAGCAGCAAGAGTTGTTTTCTGGTAAGGAGATTCACTATTGTGCTCAATTGGCCATACACATTGCAAATAGCACTCCCGTCTGTTCCCAGCAAATGCAGTGTATTGGACGCAAGAGAAACTACTGTTCTTGTCAGTTTCCTAAGCAGAGTTGAATTAGATATGGCCCTTGTGTGTAGGAAGCACAGTTCTTTAGTTCTGAGCAAGCTGACAGTTCTTGCTATATAGGAAACACAGTAGAGTAGAAGAGTGCTGCTTTCTCTAAAGCAGAGTGTGTTTCTTGGAAGGTGAGCTAGAGCTGATTTCGCTTTCATAAACGGAGTTGAATCACATGCAGTTTCTGGTCCTAGCATCAAAAGTTGTTTTCTGGTAAGCAGATTCACTATTGTGCTCAATTGGCCTTACACAGTGCAAATAGCACTCGCGTCTTATCCCAGCAAATTCAGTGTATTGGACGCAAGAGAAACTACTGTTCTTGTCAGTTTCCTAAGCAGAGTTGAATTAGATATGGCCCTTGTGTGTAGGAAGCACAGTTCTTTAGTTCTGAGCAAGCTGACAGTTCTGGCTATATAGGAAACACAGTGGAGTAGAAGAGTTCTGCTTTCTCTAAAGCAGAGTGTGTTTCTTGTAAGGCGACCTAGAGTTGATTTCCCTTTCATAAACGGAGTTGAATCACATGCAGTTTCTGGTCCTAGCAGCAAAAGTTGTTTTCTGGTAAGGAGATTCACTATTGTGCTCAATTGGCCTTACACAGTGCAAATAGCACTCGAGTCTTATCCCAGCAAATGCCGTGTATTGGACGCAAGACAAACTACTGTTCTTGTCAGTTTCCTAGGCAGAGTTGAATTCGATATGGCCCTTGTGTGTAGGAAGCACAGTTCTTTAGTTCTGAGCAAGCTGACTGTTGTGGCTCTATAGGAAACAGAGTAGAGTAGAAGAGTGCTGCTTTCTCAAAAGCAGAGTGTGTTTCTTTTAAGGCAAGCTAGAGTTGAATTCCACGGAGTTGAATCACATGCAGTTTCTGGGCCTAGAAGCAGGAGTTGTTTTCTGGTAAGGAGATTCACTATTGTGCTCAATTGGCCATACACATTGGAAATAGCACTCGCGTCTGTTCCCAGCAAATGCAGTGTATAGGACGCAAGAGAAACTACAGTTCTTGTCAGTTTCCTAAGCAGAGTTGAATTAGATATGGCCCTTGTGTGTAGGAAGCACAGTTCTTTAGTTCTGAGCAAGCTGACAGTTCTGGCTATATAGGAAACACAGTGGAGTAGAAGAGTTCTGCTTTCTCTAAAGCAGAGTGTGTTTCTTGTAAGGCGACCTAGAGTTGATTTCCCTTTCATAAACGGAGTTGAATCACATGCAGTTTCTGGGCCTAGCAGCAAGAGTTGTTTTCTGGTAAGGAGATTCACTATTGTGCTCATTGGTCCATACCCAGGGCAAATAGCCCTCGCGTCTGATCCCAGCAAGTGCAGTGTATTGAACGCAAGAGAAACTACTGTTCTTGTCTGTTTCCTAAGCAGAGTTGAACTAGTTATGGCCCTTGTGTGTAGGAAGCACAGTTCTTTAGTTCTGAGCAAGCTGACAGTTCTGGCTATATAGGAAACATAGTAGAGTAGAAGAGTGCTGCTTTCAATAAAGCAGAGTGTGTTTCTTGAAAGGTGAGCTAGAGTTGATTTCGCTTTCATAAACGGAGTTGAATCACATGCAGTTTCTGGTCCTAGCATCAACAGTTGCTTTCTGGTAAGGAGATTCATTATTGTGCTCAATTGGCCTTACACAGTGCAAATAGCACTCGCGTCTTATCCCAGCAAATTCAGTGTATTGGACGCAAGAAAAACTACTGTTCTTGTCAGTTTCCTAAGCAGAGTTGAACTAGTTATGGCCATTGTGTGTAGGAAGCACAGTTCTTTGGTTCTGAGCAAGCTGACTGTTCTGGCTCTATAGGAAACACAGTAGAGTAGAAGAGTGCTGCTTTCTCAAAAGCAGAGTGTGTTTCTTGTAATGCGAGCCAGAGTTTAATTCCCTTTCATAAACGGAGTTTAATCACATACAATTTCTGGTCCTAGCAGCAAGAGTTGTTTTCTGGTAAGGAGATTCACTATTGTGCTCAATTGGCCTTACACAGTGCAAATAGCACTCGCGTCTTATCCCAGCAAATGCAGTGTATTGGACGCAAGAGAAACTACTGTTCTTGTCAGTTTCCTAAGCAGAGTTGAATTAGATATGGCCCTTGTGTGTAGGAAGCACAGTTCTTTAGTTCTGAGCAAGCTGACTCTTCTGGCTATATAGGAAACACAGTAGAGCAGAAGAGTGCTGCTTTCTCAAATGCAGAGTGTGTTTCTTGTAAGGCAAGCTAGAGTTGAATTCCCTTTCATAAACGGTGTTGAAACACATGCAGTTTCTGGTCCTAGCAGCAAAAGTTGTTTTCTGGTAAGGAGATTCACTATTGTGCTCAATTGGCCTTACACAGTGCAAATAGCACTCGCGTCTTATCCCAGCAAATGCCGTGTATTGGACGCAAGACAAACTACTGTTCTTGTCAGTTTCCTAGGCAGAGTTGAATTCGATATGGCCCTTGTGTGTAGGAAGCACAGTTCTTTAGTTCTGAGCAAGCTGACTGTTGTGGCTCTATAGGAAACAGAGTAGAGTAGAAGAGTGCTGCTTTCTCAAAAGCAGAGTGTGTTTCTTTTACGGCAAGCTAGAGTTGAATTCCACGGAGTTGAATCACATGCAGTTTCTGGGCCTAGAAGCAGGAGTTGTTTTCTGGTAAGGAGATTCACTATTGTGCTCAATTGGCCATACACATTGCAAATAGCACTCGCGTCTGTTCCCAGCAAATGCAGTGTATTGGACGCAAGAGAAACTACTGTTCTTTTCAGTTTCCTAAGCAGAGTTGAATTGGATATTGCCATTGTGTGTAGGAAGCACAGTTCTTTAGTTCTGAGCAAGCTGACAGTTCTGGCTATATAGGAAACACAGTAGAGTAGAAGAGTGCTGCTTTCTCTAAAGCAGAGTGTGTTTCTTGTAAGGCGAGCTAGAGTTCATTTCCATTTCATAAAAGGAGTTGAATCACATGCAGTTTCTGGTCCTAGCAGCAAAAGTTGTTTTCTGGTAAGGAGATTCACTATTGTGCTCAATTGGCCATACACATTGGAAATAGCACTCGCGTCTGTTCCCAGCAAATGCAGTGTATTGGACGCAAGAGAAACTACAGTTCTTGTCAGTTTCCTAAGCAGAGTTGAATTAGATATGGCCCTTGTGTGTAGGAAGCACAGTTCTTTAGTTCTGAGCAAGCTGACAGTTCTGGCTATATAGGAAACACAGTGGAGTAGAAGAGTTCTGCTTTCTCTAAAGCAGAGTGTGTTTCTTGTAAGGCGACCTAGAGTTGATTTCCCTTTCATAAACGGAGTTGAATCACATGCAGTTTCTGGGCCTAGCAGCAAGAGTTGTTTTCTGGTAAGGAGATTCACTATTGTGCTCATTGGTCCATACCCAGGGCAAATAGCCCTCGCGTCTGATCCCAGCAAGTGCAGTGTATTGAACGCAAGAGAAACTACTGTTCTTGTCTTTTTCTAAGCAGAGTTGAACTAGTTATGGCCCTTGTGTGTAGGAAGCACAGTTCTTTAGTTCTGAGCAAGCTGACAGTTCTGGCTATATAGGAAACATAGTAGAGTAGAAGAGTGCTGCTTTCTCAAAGGCAGAGTATGTTTCTTGTAAGGCGAGCTAGAGTTTAATTCCCTTTCATAAATGGAGTTGAATCACATGCAGTTTCTGGTCCTAGCAGCAAAAGTTGTTTTCTGGTAAGGAGATTCACTATTGTGCTCAATTGGCCATACACATTGGAAATAGCACTCGCGTCTGTTCCCAGCAAATGCAGTGTATTGGAAGCAAGAGAAACTACTGTTCTTGTCAGTTTCCTAAGCAGAGTTGAACGAGTTATGGCCCTTGTGTGTAGGAAGCACAGTTCTTTGGTTCTGAGCAAGCTGACTGTTCTGGCTCTATAGGAAACACAATAGAGTAGAAGAGTGCTGCTTTCTCAAAAGCAGAGTGTGTTTCTTGTAAGGCGAGCTAGAGTTGATTTCCCTTTCATAAAAGAAGTTGAATCACATGCAGTTTCTGGTCCTAGCAGCAAAAGTTGTTTTCTGGTAAGGAGATTCACTATTGTGCTCAATTGGCCATACACATTGCAAATAGCACTCGTGTCGGTTCCCAGCAAATGCAGTGTATTGGACGCAAGAGAAACTACAGTTCTTGTCAGTTTCCTAAGCAGAGTTGAATTAGATATGGCCCTTGTGTGTAGGAAGCACAGTTCTTTAGTTCTGAGCAAGCTGACTCTTCTGGCTATATAGGAAACACAGTAGACTAGAAGAGTGCTGCTTTCTCAAATGCAGAGTGTGTTTCTTATAAGGCAAGCTAGAGTTGAATTCCCTTTCATAAACGGTGTTGAAACACATGCAGTTTCTGGTCCTAGCAGCAAGAGCTGTTTTCTGGTAAGGAGAGTCACTATTGTGCTCAATTGGCCATACACAGTGCAAATAGCACTCGCTTCTGTTCTCAGCATGTGCAGTGTATTGGACGCAAGAGAAACTACTGTTCTTGTCAGTTTCCTATGCAGAGTTGAACGAGTTATGGCCCTTGTGTGTAGGAAGCACAGTTCTTTGGTTCTGAGCAAGCTGACTCTTCTGGCTCTGTAGGAAACACAGTAGAGTAGAAGAGTGCTGCTTTCTCAAAAGCAGAGTGTGTTTCTTGTAAGGCGAGCCAGAGTTTAATTCCCTTTCATAAATGGAGTTGAATCACATGCAATTTCTGGTCCTAGCAGCAAGAGTTGTTTTCTGTAAGGAGATTCACTATTGTGCTCAATTGGCCATACACATTGCAAATAGCACTCGTGTCTGTTCCCAGAAAATGCAGTGTATTGGACGCAAGGGAAACTACTGTTCTTGTCAGTTTCCTAAGCAGAGTTAAATTAGATATGGCCCTTGTGTGTAGGAAGCACAGTTCTTTGGTTCTGAGCAAGCTGACTGTTCTGGCACTATAGGAAACACAATAGAGTAGAAGAGTGCTGCTTTCTCAAAAGCAGAGTGTGTTTCTTGTAAGGCGATCCAGAGTTTAATTCCCTTTCATAAACGGAGTTGAATCACATGCAATTTCTGGTCCTAGCAGCAAGAGTTGTTTTCTGGTAAGGAGATTCACTATTGTGCTCAATTGGCCATACACATTGGAAATAGCACTCCCGTCTGTTCCCAGCAAATGCAGTGTATTGGACGCAAGAGAAACTACAGTTCTTGTCAGTTTCCTAAGCAGAGTTGAATTAGATATTGCCCTTGTGTGTAGGAAGCACAGTTCTTTAGTTCTGAGCAAGCTGACTGTTCTGGCTCTGTAGGAAACACAGTAGAGTAGAAGAGTGCTGCTTTCTCAAAAGCAGAGTGTGTTTCTTGTAATGCGAGCCAGAGTTTAATTCCCTTTCATAAACGGAGTTGAATCACATACAATTTCTGGTCCTAGCAGCAAGAGTTGTTTTCTGGTAAGGAGATTCACTATTGTGCTCAATTGGCCATTACACATTGCAAATAGCACTCGCGTCTGTTCCCAGCAAATGCAGTGTATTGGACGCAAGAGAAACTACTGTTCTTTTCAGTTTCCTAAGCAGAGTTGAATTAGATATTGCCCTTGTGTGTAGGAAGCACAGTTCTTTAGTTCTGAGCAAGCTGACTGTTCTGGCTCTGTAGGAAACACAGTAGAGTAGAAGAGTGCTGCTTTCTCAAAAGCAGAGTGTGTTTCTTGTAAGGCGAGCCAGAGTTTAATTCCCTTTCATAAATGGAGTTGAATCACATGCAATTTCTGGTCCTAGCAGCAAGAGTTGTTTTCTGGTAAGGAGATTCATATTGTGCTCAATTGGCCATACACATTGCAAATAGCACTCGTGTCTGTTCCCAGCAAATGCAGTGTATTGGACGCAAGAGAAACTACCGTTCTTTTCAGTTTCCTAAGCAGAGTTGAATTAGATATTGCCCTTGTGTGTAGGAAGCACAGTTCTTTAGTTCTGAGCAAGCTGACAGTTCTGGCTATATAGGAAACACAGTAGAGTAGAAGAGTGCTGCTTTCTCTAAAGCAGAGTGTGTTTCTTGTAAGGCGAGCTAGAGTTGATTTCCCTTTCATAAAAGAAGTTGAATCACATGCAGTTTCTGGTCCTAGCAGCAAAAGTTGTTTTCTGGTAAGGAGATTCACTATTGTGCTCAATTGGCCATACACATTGGAAATAGCACTCGCGTCTGTTCCCAGCAAATGCAGTGTATTGGAAGCAAGAGAAACTACTGTTCTTGTCAGTTTCCTAAGCAGAGTTGAACGAGTTATGGCCCTTGTGTGTAGGAAGCACAGTTCTTTGGTTCTGAGCAAGCTGACTGTTCTGGCTCTATAGGAAACACAATAGAGTAGAAGAGTGCTGCTTTCTCAAAAGCAGAGTGTGTTTCTTGTAATGCGAGCCAGAGTTTAATTCCCTTTCATAAATGGAGTTGAATCACATGCAATTTCTGGTCCTAGCAGCAAGAGTTGTTTTCTGGTAAGGAGATTCACTATTGTGCTCAATTGGCCATACACATTGCAAATAGCACTCGTGTCGGTTCCCAGCAAATGCAGTGTATTGGACGCAAGAGAAACTACAGTTCTTGTCAGTTTCCTAAGCAGAGTTGAATTAGATATGGCCCTTGTGTGTAGGAAGCACAGTTCTTTAGTTCTGAGCAAGCTGACTCTTCTGGCTATATAGGAAACACAGTAGACTAGAAGAGTGCTGCTTTCTCAAATGCAGAGTGTGTTTCTTATAAGGCAAGTTAGAGTTGAATTCCCTTTCATAAACGGTGTTGAAACACATGCAGTTTCTGGTCCTAGCAGCAAGAGCTGTTTTCTGGTAAGGAGAGTCACTATTGTGCTCAATTGGCCATACACAGTGCAAATAGCACTCGCTTCTGTTCTCAGCATGTGCAGTGTATTGGACGCAAGAGAAACTACTGTTCTTGTCAGTTTCCTATGCAGAGTTGAACGAGTTATGGCCCTTGTGTGTAGGAAGCACAGTTCTTTGGTTCTGAGCAAGCTGACTCTTCTGGCTCTGTAGGAAACACAGTAGAGTAGAAGAGTGCTGCTTTCTCAAAAGCAGAGTGTGTTTCTTGTAAGGCGAGCCAGAGTTTAATTCCCTTTCATAAATGGAGTTGAATCACATGCAATTTCTGGTCCTAGCAGCAAGAGTTGTTTTCTGTAAGGAGATTCACTATTGTGCTCAATTGGCCATACACATTGCAAATAGCACTCGTGTCTGTTCCCAGAAAATGCAGTGTATTGGACGCAAGGGAAACTACTGTTCTTGTCAGTTTCCTAAGCAGAGTTAAATTAGATATGGCCCTTGTGTGTAGGAAGCACAGTTCTTTGGTTCTGAGCAAGCTGACTGTTCTGGCACTATAGGAAACACAATAGAGTAGAAGAGTGCTGCTTTCTCAAAAGCAGAGTGTGTTTCTTGTAAGGCGATCCAGAGTTTAATTCCCTTTCATAAACGGAGTTGAATCACATGCAATTTCTGGTCCTAGCAGCAAGAGTTGTTTTCTGGTAAGGAGATTCACTATTGTGCTCAATTGGCCATACACATTGGAAATAGCACTCCCGTCTGTTCCCAGCAAATGCAGTGTATTGGACGCAAGAGAAACTACAGTTCTTGTCAGTTTCCTAAGCAGAGTTGAATTAGATATTGCCCTTGTGTGTAGGAAGCACAGTTCTTTAGTTCTGAGCAAGCTGACTGTTCTGGCTCTGTAGGAAACACAGTAGAGTAGAAGAGTGCTGCTTTCTCAAAAGCAGAGTGTGTTTCTTGTAATGCGAGCCAGAGTTTAATTCCCTTTCATAAACGGAGTTGAATCACATACAATTTCTGGTCCTAGCAGCAAGAGTTGTTTTCTGGTAAGGAGATTCACTATTGTGCTCAATTGGCCATACACATTGCAAATAGCACTCGCGTCTGTTCCCAGCAAATGCAGTGTATTGGACGCAAGAGAAACTACTGTTCTTTTCAGTTTCCTAAGCAGAGTTGAATTAGATATTGCCCTTGTGTGTAGGAAGCACAGTTCTTTAGTTCTGAGCAAGCTGACTGTTCTGGCTCTGTAGGAAACACAGTAGAGTAGAAGAGTGCTGCTTTCTCAAAAGCAGAGTGTGTTTCTTATAATGCGAGCCAGAGTTTAATTCCCTTTCATAAACGGAGTTGAATCACATACAATTTCTGGTCCTAGCAGCAAGAGTTGTTTTCTGGTAAGGAGATTCACTATTGTGCTCAATTGGCCATACACATTGCAAATAGCACTCCCGTCTGTTCCCAGCAAATGCAGTGTATTGGACGCAAGAGAAACTACTGTTCTTGTCAGTTTCCTAAGCAGAGTTGAATTAGATATGGCCCTTGTGTGTAGGAAGCACAGTTCTTTAGTTCTGAGCAAGCTGACAGTTCTGGCTATATAGGAAACACAGTTCAGTAGAAGAGTTCTGCTTTCTCTAAAGCAGAGTGTGTTTCTTGTAAGGCGACCTAGAGTTGATTTCCCTTTCATAAACGGAGTTGAATCACATGCAGTTTCTGGGCCTAGCAGCAAGAGTTGTTTTCTGGTAAGGATATTCACTATTGTGCTCAATTGGCCATACACAGTGCAAATAGCACTCGCTTCTGTTCTCAGCAAGTGCAGTGTATTGGACGCAAGAGAAACTACTGTTCTTGTCAGTTTCCTAAAGAGTTGAACGAGTTATGGCCCTTGTGTGTAGGAAGCACAGTTCTTTGGTTCTGAGCAA
The DNA here is from genome assembly GCF_007827085.1 of Peromyscus californicus insignis. Lineage (NCBI taxonomy): Eukaryota > Metazoa > Chordata > Mammalia > Rodentia > Cricetidae > Peromyscus > Peromyscus californicus. Next base: position 25,512 of record NW_026294468.1, on the reverse strand, counting down.
GCTGACTGTTCTGGCTCTATAGGAAACACAATAGAGCAGATGAGTGCTGCTTTCTCAAAAGCAGAGTGTGTTTCTTGTAAGGCGAGCCAGAGTTTAATTCCCTTTCATAAATGGAGTTGAATCACATGCAATTTCTGGTCCTAGCAGCAAGAGTTGTTTTCTGGTAAGGAGATTCACTATTGTGCTCAATTGGCCATACACATTGCAAATAGCACTCGTGTCGGTTCCCAGCAAATGCAGTGTATTGGACGCAAGAGAAACTACTGTTCTTGTCAGTTTCCTAAGCAGAGTTAAATTAGATATGGCCCTTGTGTGTAGGAAGCACAGTTCTTTGGTTCTGAGCAAGCTGACTGTTCTGGCACTATAGGAAACACAATAGAGTAGAAGAGTGCTGCTTTCTCAAAAGCAGAGTGTGTTTCTTGTAAGGCGAGCGAGAGTTTAATTCCCTTTCATAAAGGGAGTTGAATCACATGCAATTTCTGGTCCTAGAAGCAGGAGTTGTTTTCTGGTAAGGAGATTCACTATTGTGCTCAATTGGCCATACACATTGCAAATAGCACTCGCGTCTGTTCCCAGCAAATGCAGTGTATTGGACGCAAGAGAAACTACAGTTCTTGTCAGTTTCCTAAGCAGAGTTGAATTACATATGGCCCTTGTGTGTAGGAAGCACAGTTCTTTAGTTCTGAGCAAGCTGACAGTTCTGGCTATATAGGAAACACAGTAGAGTAGAAGAGTGCTGCTTTCAATAAAGCAGAGTGTGTTTCTTGAAAGGTGAGCTAGAGTTGATTTCGCTTTCATAAACGGAGTTGAATCACATGCAGTTTCTGGTCCTAGCATCAAAAGTTGTTTTCTGGTAAGGAGATTCACTATTGTGCTCAATTGGCCTTACACAGTGCAAATAGCACTCGCGTCTTATCCCAGCAAATTCAGTGTATTGGACGCAAGAGAAACTACTGTTCTTGTCAGTTTCCTAAGCCGAGTTGAATTAGATATGGCCCTTGTGTGTAGGAAGCACAGTTCTTTAGTTCTGAGCAAGCTGACTGTTCTGGCTCTATAGGAAACACAATAGAGTAGAAGAGTGCTGCTTTCTCAAAAGCAGAGTGTGTTTCTTGTAAGGCGAGCCAGAGTTTAATTCCCTTTCATAAATGGAGTTGAATCACATGCAATTTCTGGTCCTAGCAGCAAGAGTTGTTTTCTGGTAAGGAGATTCACTATTGTGCTCAATTGGCCATACACATTGCAAATAGCACTCGTGTCTGTTCCCAGCAAATGCAGTGTATTGGACGCAAGAGAAACTACTGTTCTTGTCAGTTTCCTAAGCAGAGTTAAATTAGATATGGCCCTTGTGTGTAGGAAGCACAGTTCTTTGGTTCTGAGCAAGCTGACTGTTCTGGCACTATAGGAAACACAATAGAGTAGAAGAGTGCTGCTTTCTCAAAAGCAGAGTGTGTTTCTTGTAAGGCGAGCCAGAATTTAATTCCCTTTCATAAAGGGAGTTGAATCACATCCAATTTCTGGTCCTAGAAGCAGGAGTTGTTTTCTGGTAAGGAGATTCACTATTGTGCTCAATTGGCCATACACATTGCAAATAGCACTCGCGTCTGTTCCCAGCAAATGCAGTGTATTGGACGCAAGAGAAACTACTGTTCTTTTCAGTTTCCTAAGCAGAGTTGAATTGGATATTGCCCTTGTGTGTAGGAAGCACAGTTCTTTAGTTCTGAGCAAGCTGACAGTTCTGGCTATATAGGAAACACAGTAGAGTAGAAGAGTGCTGCTTTCTCTAAAGCAGAGTGTGTTTCTTGTAAGGCGAGCTAGAGTTGATTTCCTTTTCATAAAAGGAGTTGAATCACATGCAGTTTCTGGTCCTAGCAGCAAAAGTTGTTTTCTGGTAAGGAGATTCACTATTGTGCTCAATTGGCCATACACATTGGAAATAGCACTCGCGTCTGTTCCCAGCAAATGCAGTGTATTGGACGCAAGAGAAACTACAGTTCTTGTCAGTTTCCTAAGCAGAGTTGAATTAGATATGGCCCTTGTGTGTAGGAAGCACAGTTCTTTAGTTCTGAGCAAGCTGACAGTTCTGGCTATATAGGAAACACAGGGGAGTAGAAGAGTTCTGCTTTCTCTAAAGCAGAGTGTGTTTCTTGTAAGGCGACCTAGAGTTGATTTCCCTTTCATAAACGGAGTTGAATCACATGCAGTTTCTGGGCCTAGCAGCAAGAGTTGTTTTCTGGTAAGGAGATTCACTATTGTGCTCATTTGTCCATACCCAGGGCAAATAGCCCTCGCGTCTGATCCCAGCAACTGCAGTGTATTGAACGCAAGAGAAACTACAGTTCTTGTCTGTTTCCTAAGCAGAGTTGAACTAGTTATGGCCCTTATGTGTAGGAAGCACAGTTCTTTAGTTCTGAGCAAGCTGACAGTTCTGGCTATATAGGAAACATAGCAGAGTAGAAGTGTGCTGCTTTCAATAAAGCAGAGTGTGTTTCTTGAAAGATGAGCTAGAGTTGATTTCGCTTTCATAAACGGAGTTGAATCACATGCAATTTCTGGTCCTAGCAGCAAGAGTTGTTTTCTGGTAAGGAGATTCATATTGTGCTCAATTGGCCATACACATTGCAAATAGCACTCGTGTCTGTTCCCAGCAAATGCAGTGTATTGGACGCAAGAGAAACTACTGTTCTTTTCAGTTTCCTAAGCAGAGTTGAATTAGATATTGCCCTTGTGTGTAGGAAGCACAGTTCTTTAGTTCTGAGCAAGCTGACAGTTCTGGCTATATAGGAAACACAGTAGAGTAGAAGAGTGCTGCTTTCTCTAAAGCAGAGTGTGTTTCTTGTAAGGCGAGCTAGAGTTGATTTCCCTTTCATAAAAGAAGTTGAATCACATGCAGTTTCTGGTCCTAGCAGCAAAAGTTGTTTTCTGGTAAGGAGATTCACTATTGTGCTCAATTGGCCATACACAGTGCAAATAGCACTCGCTTCTGTTCTCAGCAAGTGCAGTGTATTGGACGCAAGAGAAACTACTGTTCTTGTCAGTTTCCTAAAGAGTTGAACGAGTTATGGCCCTTGTGTGTAGGAAGCACAGTTCTTTGGTTCTGAGCAAGCTGACTGTTCTGGCTCTATAGGAAACACAATAGAGTAGATGAGTGCTGCTTTCTCAAAAGCAGAGTGTGTTTCTTGTAAGGCGAGCCAGAGTTTAATTCCCTTTCATAAATGGAGTTGAATCACATGCAATTTCTGGTCCTAGCAGCAAGAGTTGTTTTCTGGTAAGGAGATTCACTATTGTGCTCAATTGGCCATACACATTGCAAATAGCACTCGTGTCGGTTCCCAGCAAATGCAGTGTATTGGACGCAAGAGAAACTACTGTTCTTGTCAGTTTCCTAAGCAGAGTTAAATTAGATATGGCCCTTGTGTGTAGGAAGCACAGTTCTTTGGTTCTGAGCAAGCTGACTGTTCTGGCACTATAGGAAACACAATAGAGTAGAAGAGTGCTGCTTTCTCAAAAGCAGAGTGTGTTTCTTGTAAGGCGAGCCAGAGTTTAATTCCCTTTCATAAAGGGAGTTGAATCACATGCAATTTCTGGTCCTAGAAGCAGGAGTTGTTTTCTGGTAAGGAGATTCACTATTGTGCTCAATTGGCCATACACATTGCAAATAGCACTCGCGTTTGTTCCCAGCAAATGCAGTGTATTGGACGCAAGAGAAACTACAGTTCTTGTCAGTTTCCTAAGCAGAGTTGAATTACATATGGCCCTTGTGTGTAGGAAGCACAGTTCTTTAGTTCTGAGCAAGCTGACAGTTCTGGCTATATAGGAAACACAGTAGAGTAGAAGAGTGCTGCTTTCAATAAAGCAGAGTGTGTTTCTTGAAAGGTGAGCTAGAGTTGATTTCGCTTTCATAAACGGAGTTGAATCACATGCAGTTTCTGGTCCTAGCATCAAAAGTTGTTTTCTGGTAAGGAGATTCACTATTGTGCTCAATTGGCCTTACACAGTGCAAATAGCACTCGCGTCTTATCCCAGCAAATTCAGTGTATTGGACGCAAGAGAAACTACTGTTCTTGTCAGTTTCCTAAGCCGAGTTGAATTAGATATGGCCCTTGTGTGTAGGAAGCACAGTTCTTTAGTTCTGAGCAAGCTGACTGTTCTGGCTCTATAGGAAACACAATAGAGTAGAAGAGTGCTGCTTTCTCAAAAGCAGAGTGTGTTTCTTGTAAGGCGAGCCAGAGTTTAATTCCCTTTCATAAATGGAGTTGAATCACATGCAATTTCTGGTCCTAGCAGCAAGAGTTGTTTTCTGGTAAGGAGATTCACTATTGTGCTCAATTGGCCATACACATTGCAAATAGCACTCGTGTCTGTTCCCAGCAAATGCAGTGTATTGGACGCAAGAGAAACTACTGTTCTTGTCAGTTTCCTAAGCAGAGTTAAATTAGATATGGCCCTTGTGTGTAGGAAGCACAGTTCTTTGGTTCTGAGCAAGCTGACTGTTCTGGCACTATAGGAAACACAATAGAGTAGAAGAGTGCTGCTTTCTCAAAAGCAGAGTGTGTTTCTTGTAAGGCGAGCCAGAATTTAATTCCCTTTCATAAAGGGAGTTGAATCACATCCAATTTCTGGTCCTAGAAGCAGGAGTTGTTTTCTGGTAAGGAGATTCACTATTGTGCTCAATTGGCCATACACATTGCAAATAGCACTCGCGTCTGTTCCCAGCAAATGCAGTGTATTGGACGCAAGAGAAACTACTGTTCTTTTCAGTTTCCTAAGCAGAGTTGAATTGGATATTGCCCTTGTGTGTAGGAAGCACAGTTCTTTAGTTCTGAGCAAGCTGACAGTTCTGGCTATATAGGAAACACAGTAGAGTAGAAGAGTGCTGCTTTCTCTAAAGCAGAGTGTGTTTCTTGTAAGGCGAGCTAGAGTTGATTTCCTTTTCATAAAAGGAGTTGAATCACATGCAGTTTCTGGTCCTAGCAGCAAAAGTTGTTTTCTGGTAAGGAGATTCACTATTGTGCTCAATTGGCCATACACATTGGAAATAGCACTCGCGTCTGTTCCCAGCAAATGCAGTGTATTGGACGCAAGAGAAACTACAGTTCTTGTCAGTTTCCTAAGCAGAGTTGAATTAGATATGGCCCTTGTGTGTAGGAAGCACAGTTCTTTAGTTCTGAGCAAGCTGACAGTTCTGGCTATATAGGAAACACAGGGGAGTAGAAGAGTTCTGCTTTCTCTAAAGCAGAGTGTGTTTCTTGTAAGGCGACCTAGAGTTGATTTCCCTTTCATAAACGGAGTTGAATCACATGCAGTTTCTGGGCCTAGCAGCAAGAGTTGTTTTCTGGTAAGGAGATTCACTATTGTGCTCATTTGTCCATACCCAGGGCAAATAGCCCTCGCGTCTGATCCCAGCAAGTGCAGTGTATTGAATGCAAGAGAAACTACTGTTCTTGTCTGTTTCCTAAGCAGAGTTGAACTAGTTATGGCCCTTATGTGTAGGAAGCACAGTTCTTTAGTTCTGAGCAAGCTGACAGTTCTGGCTATATAGGAAACATAGTAGAGTAGAAGTGTGCTGCTTTCAATAAAGCAGAGTGTGTTTCTTGAAAGATGAGCTAGAGTTGATTTCGCTTTCATAAACGGAGTTGAATCACATGCAATTTCTGGTCCTAGCAGCAAGAGTTGTTTTCTGGTAAGGAGATTCATATTGTGCTCAATTGGCCATACACATTGCAAATAGCACTCGTGTCTGTTCCCAGCAAATGCAGTGTATTGGACGCAAGAGAAACTACTGTTCTTTTCAGTTTCCTAAGCAGAGTTGAATTAGATATTGCCCTTGTGTGTAGGAAGCACAGTTCTTTAGTTCTGAGCAAGCTGACAGTTCTGGCTATATAGGAAACACAGTAGAGTAGAAGAGTGCTGCTTTCTCTAAAGCAGAGTGTGTTTCTTGTAAGGCGAGCTAGAGTTGATTTCCCTTTCATAAAAGAAGTTGAATCACATGCAGTTTCTGGTCCTAGCAGCAAAAGTTGTTTTCTGGTAAGGAGATTCACTATTGTGCTCAATTGGCCATACACAGTGCAAATAGCACTCGCTTCTGTTCTCAGCAAGTGCAGTGTATTGGACGCAAGAGAAACTACTGTTCTTGTCAGTTTCCTAAAGAGTTGAACGAGTTATGGCCCTTGTGTGTAGGAAGCACAGTTCTTTGGTTCTGAGCAAGCTGACTGTTCTGGCTCTATAGGAAACACAATAGAGTAGAAGAGTGCTGCTTTCTCAAAAGCAGAGTGTGTTTCTTGTAAGGCGAGCCAGAGTTTAATTCCCTTTCATAAATGGAGTTGAATCACATGCAATTTCTGGTCCTAGCAGCAAGAGTTGTTTTCTGGTAAGGAGATTCACTATTGTGCTCAATTGGCCATACACATTGCAAATAGCACTCGTGTCGGTTCCCAGGAAATGCAGTGTATTGGACGCAAGAGAAACTACAGTTCTTGTCAGTTTCCTAAGCAGAGTTGAAATAGATATGGCCCTTGTGTGTAGGAAGCACAGTTCTTTAGTTCTGAGCAAGCTGACTCTTCTGGCTATATAGGAAACACAGTAGACTAGAAGAGTGCTGCTTTCTCAAATGCAGAGTGTGTTTCTTATAAGGCAAGCTAGAGTTGAATTCCCTTTCATAAACGGTGTTGAAACACATGCAGTTTCTGGTCCTAGCAGCAAGAGCTGTTTTCTGGTAAGGAGAGTCACTATTGTGCTCAATTGGCCATACACAGTGCAAATAGCACTCGCTTCTGTTCTCAGCATGTGCAGTGTATTGGACGCAAGAGAAACTACTGTTCTTGTCAGTTTCCTATGCAGAGTTGAACGAGTTATGGCCCTTGTGTGTAGGAAGCACAGTTCTTTGGTTCTGAGCAAGCTGACTCTTCTGGCTCTGTAGGAAACACAGTAGAGTAGAAGAGTGCTGCTTTCTCAAAAGCAGAGTGTGTTTCTTGTAAGGCGAGCCAGAGTTTAATTCCCTTTCATAAATGGAGTTGAATCACATGCAATTTCTGGTCCTAGCAGCAAGAGTTGTTTTCTGTAAGGAGATTCACTATTGTGCTCAATTGGCCATACACATTGCAAATAGCACTCGTGTCTGTTCCCAGCAAATGCAGTGTATTGGACGCAAGAGAAACTACTGTTCTTGTCAGTTTCCTAAGCAGAGTTAAATTAGATATGGCCCTTGTGTGTAGGAAGCACAGTTCTTTGGTTCTGAGCAAGCTGACTGTTCTGGCACTATAGGAAACACAATAGAGTAGAAGAGTGCTGCTTTCTCAAAAGCAGAGTGTGTTTCTTGTAAGGCGAGCCAGAGTTTAATTCCCTTTCATAAACGGAGTTGAATCACATGCAATTTCTGGTCCTAGCAGCAAGAGTTGTTTTCTGGTAAGGAGATTCACTATTGTGCTCAATTGGCCATACACATTGGAAATAGCACTCGCGTCTGTTCCCAGCAAATGCAGTGTATTGGACGCAAGAGAAACTACTGTTCTTGTCAGTTTCCTAAGCAGAGTTAAATTAGATATGGGCCTTGTGTGTAGGAAGCACAGTTCTTTGGTTCTGAGCAAGCTGACTGTTCTGGCTCTATAGGAAACACAGTAGAGTAGAAGAGTGCTGCTTTCTCAAAAGCAGAGTGTGTTTCTTGTAATGCGAGCCAGAGTTTAATTCCCTTTCATAAACGGAGTTTAATCACATACAATTTCTGGTCCTAGCAGCAAGAGTTGTTTTCTGGTAAGGAGATTCACTATTGTGCTCAATTGGCCATACACATTGCAAATAGCACTCCCTTCTGTTCCCAGCAAATGCAGTGTATTGGACGCAAGAGAAACTACTGTTCTTGTCAGTTTCCTAAGCAGAGTTGAATTAGATATGGTCCTTGTGTGTAGGAAGCACAGTTCTTTAGTTCTGAGCAAGCTGACAGTTGTTGCTATATAGGAAACACAGTAGAGTAGAAGAGTGCTGCTTTCTCTAAAGCAGAGTGTGTTTCTTGGAAGGTGAGCTAGAGCTGATTTCGCTTTCATAAACGGAGTTGAATCACATGCAGTTTCTGGTCCTAGCATCAAAAGTTGTTTTCTGGTAAGCAGATTCACTATTGTGCTCAATTGGCCTTACACAGTGCAAATAGCACTCGCGTCTTATGCCAGCAAATTCAGTGTATTGGACGCAAGAGAAACTACTGTTCTTGTCAGTTTCCTAAGCAGAGTTGAATTAGATATGGCCCTTGTGTGTAGGAAGCACAGTTCTTTAGTTCTGAGCAAGCTGACTCTTCTGGCTATATAGGAAACACAGTAGAGTAGAAGAGTGCTGCTTTCTCAAATGCAGAGTGTGTTTCTTGTAAGGCAAGCTAGAGTTGAATTCCCTTTCATAAACGGTGTTGAAACGCATGCAGTTTCTGGTCCTAGCAGCAAGAGCTGTTTTCTGGTAAGGAGAGTCACTATTGTGCTCAATTGGCCATACACAGTGCAAATAGCACTCGCTTCTGTTCTCAGCAAGTGCAGTGTATTGGACGCAAGAGAAACTACTGTTCTTGTGAGTTTCCTAAGCAGAGTTGACCTAGTTATGGCCCTTGTGTGTAGGAAGCACAGTTCTTTAGTTCTGAGCAAGCTGACAGTTCTGGCTATATAGGAAACACAGTAGAGTAGAAGAGTGCTGCTTTCTCTAAAGCAGAGTGTGTTTCTTGTAAGGCGAGCTAGAGTTCATTTCCCTTTCATAAAAGGAGTTGAATCACATGCAGTTTCTGGTCCTAGCAGCAAAAGTTGTTTTCTGGTAAGGAGATTCACTATTGTGCTCAATTGGCCATACACATTGGAAATAGCACTCGCGTCTGTTCCCAGCAAATGCAGTGTATTGGACGCAAGAGAAACTACAGTTCTTGTCAGTTTCCTAAGCAGAGTTGAATTAGATATGGCCCTTGTGTGTAGGAAGCACAGTTCTTTAGTTCTGAGCAAGCTGACAGTTCTGGCTATATAGGAAACACAGTGGAGTAGAAGAGTTCTGCTTTCTCTAAAGCAGAGTGTGTTTCTTGTAAGGCGACCTAGAGTTGATTTCCCTTTCATAAACGGAGTTGAATCACATGCAGTTTCTGGTCCTAGCAGCAAAAGTTGTTTTCTGGTAAGGAGATTCACTATTGTGCTCAATTGGCCTTACACAGTGCAAATAGCACTCGCGTCTTATCCCAGCAAATGCCGTGTATTGGACGCAAGAGAAACTACAGTTCTTGTCAGTTTCCTAGGCAGAGTTGAATTCGATATGGCCCTTGTGTGTAGGAAGCACAGTTCTTTAGTTCTGAGCAAGCTGACTGTTGTGGCTCTATAGGAAACAGAGTAGAGTAGAAGAGTGCTGCTTTCTCAAAAGCAGAGTGTGTTTCTTTTAAGGCAAGCTAGAGTTGAATTCCACGGAGTTGAATCACATGCAGTTTCTGGGCCTAGCAGCAAGAGTTGTTTTCTGGTAAGGAGATTCACTATTGTGCTCATTTGTCCATACCCAGGGCAAATAGCCCTCGCGTCTGATCCCAGCAAGTGCAGTGTATTGAACGCAAGAGAAACTACTGTTCTTGTCTTTTTCCTAAGCAGAGTTGAACTAGTTATGGCCCTTGTGTGTAGGAAGCACAGTTCTTTAGTTCTGAGCAAGCTGACAGTTCTGGCTATATAGGAAACATAGTAGAGTAGAAGAGTGCTGCTTTCTCAAAGGCAGAGTATGTTTCTTGTAAGGCGAGCTAAAGTTTAATTCCCTTTCATAAATGGAGTTGAATCACATGCAATTTCTGGTCCTAGCAGCAAAAGTTGTTTTCTGGTAAGGAGATTCACTATTGTGCTCAATTGGCCTTACACAGTGCAAATAGCACTCGCGTCTTATCCCAGCAAATTCAGTGTATTGGACGCAAGAGAAACTACTGTTCTTGTCAGTTTCCTAAGCAGAGTTGAATTAGATATGGCCCTTGTGTGTAGGAAGCACAGTTCTTTAGTTCTGAGCAAGCTGACTGTTCTGGCTCTATAGGAAACACAATAGAGTAGAAGAGTGCTGCTTTCTCAAAAGCAGAGTGTGTTTCTTGTAAGGCGAGCCAGAGTTTAATTCCCTTTCATAAATGGAGTTGAATCACATGCAATTTCTGGTCCTAGCAGCAAGAGTTGTTTTCTGGTAAGGAGATTCATATTGTGCTCAATTGGCCATACACATTGCAAATAGCACTCGTGTCTGTTCCCAGCAAATGCAGTGTATTGGACGCAAGAGAAACTACCGTTCTTTTCAGTTTCCTAAGCAGAGTTGAATTAGATATTGCCCTTGTGTGTAGGAAGCACAGTTCTTTAGTTCTGAGCAAGCTGACAGTTCTGGCTATATAGGAAACACAGTAGAGTAGAAGAGTGCTGCTTTCTCTAAAGCAGAGTGTGTTTCTTGTAAGGCGAGCTAGAGTTGATTTCCCTTTCATAAAAGAAGTTGAATCACATGCAGTTTCTGGTCCTAGCAGCAAAAGTTGTTTTCTGGTAAGGAGATTCACTATTGTGCTCAATTGGCCATACACATTGGAAATAGCACTCGCGTCTGTTCCCAGCAAATGCAGTGTATTGGAAGCAAGAGAAACTACTGTTCTTGTCAGTTTCCTAAGCAGAGTTGAACGAGTTATGGCCCTTGTGTGTAGGAAGCACAGTTCTTTGGTTCTGAGCAAGCTGACTGTTCTGGCTATATAGGAAACACAGTAGAGTAGAAGAGTGCTGCTTTCTCTAAAGCAGAGTGTGTTTCTTGAAAGGTGAGCTAGAGTTGATTTCGCTTTCATAAACGGAGTTGAATCACATGCAGTTTCTGGTCCTAGCATCAAAAGTTGTTTTCTGGTAAGGAGATTCACTATTGTGCTCAATTGGCCTTACACAGTGCAAATAGCACTCGCGTCTTATCCCAGCAAATTCAGTGTATTGGACGCAAGAGAAACTACTGTTCTTGTCAGTTTCCTAAGCCGAGTTGAATTAGATATGGCCCTTGTGTGTAGGAAGCACAGTTCTTTAGTTCTGAGCAAGCTGACTGTTCTGGCTCTATAGGAAACACAATAGAGTAAAAGAGTGCTGCTTTCTCAAAAGCAGAGTGTGTTTCTTGTAAGGCGAGCCAGAGTTTAATTCCCTTTCATAAATGGAGTTGAATCACATGCAATTTCTGGTCCTAGCAGCAAGAGTTGTTTTCTGGTAAGGAGATTCACTATTGTGCTCAATTGGCCATACACATTGCAAATAGCACTCGTGTCTGTTCCCAGCAAATGCAGTGTATTGGACGCAAGAGAAACTACTGTTCTTTTCAGTTTCCTAAGCAGAGTTGAATTAGATATTGCCCTTGTGTGTAGGAAGCACAGTTCTTTAGTTCTGAGCAAGCTGACAGTTCTGGCTATATAGGAAACACAGTAGAGTAGAAGAGTGCTGCTTTCTCTAAAGCAGAGTGTGTTTCTTGTAAGGCGAGCTAGAGTTGAATTCCCTTTCATAAACGGTGTTGAAACACATGCAGTTTCTGGTCCTAGCAGCAAAAGTTGTTTTCTGGTAAGGAGATTCACTATTGTGCTCAATTGGCCTTACACAGTGCAAATAGCACTCGCGTCTTATCCCAGCAAATGCCGTGTATTGGACGCAAGACAAACTACTGTTCTTGTCAGTTTCCTAGGCAGAGTTGAATTCGATATGGCCCTTGTGTGTAGGAAGCACAGTTCTTTAGTTCTGAGCAAGCTGACTGTTGTGGCTCTATAGGAAACAGAGTAGAGTAGAAGAGTGCTGCTTTCTCAAAAGCAGAGTGTGTTTCTTTTAAGGCAAGCTAGAGTTGAATTCCACGGAGTTGAATCACATGCAGTTTCTGGGCCTAGAAGCAGGAGTTGTTTTCTGGTAAGGAGATTCACTATTGTGCTCAATTGGCCATACACATTGCAAATAGCACTCGCGTCTGTTCCCAGCAAATGCAGTGTATTGGACGCAAGAGAAACTACTGTTCTTTTCAGTTTCCTAAGCAGAGTTGAATTGGATATTGCCCTTGTGTGTAGGAAGCACAGTTCTTTAGTTCTGAGCAAGCTGACAGTTCTGGCTATATAGGAAACACAGTAGAGTAGAAGAGTGCTGCTTTCTCTAAAGCAGAGTGTGTTTCTTGTAAGGCGAGCTAGAGTTCATTTCCCTTTCATAAAAGGAGTTGAATCACATGCAGTTTCTGGTCCTAGCAGCAAAAGTTGTTTTCTGGTAAGGAGATTCACTATTGTGCTCAATTGGCCATACACATTGGAAATTGCACTCGCGTCTGTTCCCAGCAAATGCAGTGTATTGGACGCAAGAGAAACTACAGTTCTTGTCAGTTTCCTAAGCAGAGTTGAATTAGATATGGCCCTTGTGTGTAGGAAGCACAGTTCTTTAGTTCTGAGCAAGCTGACAGTTCTGGCTATATAGGAAACACAGTGGAGTAGAAGAGTTCTGCTTTCTCTAAAGCAGAGTGTGTTTCTTGTAAGGCGACCTAGAGTTGATTTCCCTTTCATAAACGGAGTTGAATCACATGCAGTTTCTGGGCCTAGCAGCAAGAGTTGTTTTCTGGTAAGGAGATTCACTATTGTGCTCATTTGTCCATACCCAGGGCAAATAGCCCTCGCGTCTGATCCCAGCAAGTGCAGTGTATTGAACGCAAGAGAAACTACTGTTCTTGTCTGTTTTCTAAGCAGAGTTGAACTAGTTATGGCCCTTGTGTGTAGGAAGCACAGTTCTTTAGTTCTGAGCAAGCTGACAGTTCTGGCTATATAGGAAACATAGTAGAGTAGAAGAGTGCTGCTTTCAATAAAGCAGAGTGTGTTTCTTGAAAGGTGAGCTAGAGTTGATTTCGCTTTCATAAACGGAGTTGAATCACATGCAGTTTCTGGTCCTAGCATCAACAGTTGCTTTCTGGTAAGGAGATTCACTATTGTGCTCAATTGGCCATACACATTGCAAATAGCACTCCCGTCTGTTCCCAGCAAATGCAGTGTATTGGACACAAGAGAAACTACTGTTCTTGTCAGTTTCCTAAGCAGAGTTGAATTAGATATGGCCCTTGTGTGTAGGAAGCACAGTTCTTTAGTTCTGAGCAAGCTGACAGTTCTTGCTATATAGGAAACACAGTAGAGTAGAAGAGTGCTGCTTTCTCTAAAGCAGAGTGTGTTTCTTGGAAGGTGAGCTAGAGCTGATTTCGCTTTCATAAACGGAGTTGAATCACATGCAGTTTCTGGTCCTAGCATCAAAAGTTGTTTTCTGGTAAGCAGATTCACTATTGTGCTCAATTGGCCTTACACAGTGCAAATAGCACTCGCGTCTTATCCCAGCAAATTCAGTGTATTGGACGCAAGAGAAACTACTGTTCTTGTCAGTTTCCTAAGCAGAGTTGAATTAGATATGGCCCTTGTGTGTAGGAAGCACAGTTCTTTAGTTCTGAGCAAGCTGACTCTTCTGGCTATATAGGAAACACAGTAGAGCAGAAGAGTGCTGCTTTCTCAAATGCAGAGTGTGTTTCTTGTAAGGCAAGCTAGAGTTGATTTCCCTTTCATAAACGGTGTTGAAACACATGCAGTTTCTGGTCCTAGCAGCAAGAGCTGTTTTCTGGTAAGGAGAGTCACTATTGTGCTCAATTGGCCATACACAGTGCCAATAGCACTCGCTTCTGTTCTCAGCAAGTGCAGTGTATTGGACGCAAGAGAAACTACTGTTCTTGTCAGTTTCCTAAGCAGAGTTGAACTAGTTATGGCCCTTGTGTGTAGGAAGCACAGTTCTTTAGTTCTGAGCAAGCTGACAGTTCTGGCTATATAGGAAACATAGTAGAGTAGAAGAGTGCTGCTTTCTCAAAGGCAGAGTATGTTTCTTGTAAGGCGAGCTAGAGTTTAATTCCCTTTCATAAATGGAGTTGAATCACATGCAATTTCTGGTCCTAGCAGCAAAAGTTGTTTTCTGGTAAGGAGATTCACTATTGTGCTCAATTGGCCATACACATTGGAAATAGCACTCGCGTCTGTTCCCAGCAAATGCAGTGTATTGGACGCAAGAGAAACTACAGTTCTTGTCAGTTTCCTAAGCAGAGTTGAATTAGATATGGCCCTTGTGTGTAGGAAGCACAGTTCTTTAGTTCTGAGCAAGCTGACAGTTCTGGCTATATAGGAAACACAGTGGAGTAGAAGAGTTCTGCTTTCTCTAAAGCAGAGTGTGTTTCTTGTAAGGCGACCTAGAGTTGATTTCCCTTTCATAAACGGAGTTGAATCACATGCAGTTTCTGGTCCTAGCAGCAAAAGTTGTTTTCTGGTAAGGAGATTCACTATTGTGCTCAATTGGCCTTACACAGTGCAAATAGCACTCGCGTCTTATCCCAGCAAATGCCGTGTATTGGACGCAAGAGAAACTACAGTTCTTGTCAGTTTCCTAGGCAGAGTTGAATTCGATATGGCCCTTGTGTGTAGGAAGCACAGTTCTTTAGTTCTGAGCAAGCTGACTGTTGTGGCTCTATAGGAAACAGAGTAGAGTAGAAGAGTGCTGCTTTCTCAAAAGCAGAGTGTGTTTCTTTTAAGGCAAGCTAGAGTTGAATTCCACGGAGTTGAATCACATGCAGTTTCTGGGCCTAGCAACAAGAGTTGTTTTCTGGTAAGGAGATTCACTATTGTGCTCATTTGTCCATACCCAGGGCAAATAGCCCTCGCGTCTGATCCCAGCAAGTGCAGTGTATTGAACGCAAGAGAAACTACTGTTCTTGTCTTTTTCCTAAGCAGAGTTGAACTAGTTATGGCCCTTGTGTGTAGGAAGCACAGTTCTTTAGTTCTGAGCAAGCTGACAGTTCTGGCTATATAGGAAACATAGTAGAGTAGAAGAGTGCTGCTTTCTCAAAGGCAGAGTATGTTTCTTGTAAGGCGAGCTAGAGTTTAATTCCCTTTCATAAATGGAGTTGAATCACATGCAATTTCTGGTCCTAGCAGCAAAAGTTGTTTTCTGGTAAGGAGATTCACTATTGTGCTCAATTGGCCATACACATTGGAAATAGCACTCGCGTCTGTTCCCAGCAAATGCAGTGTATTGAACGCAAGAGAAACTACAGTTCTTGTCAGTTTCCTAAGCAGAGTTGAATTACATATGGCCCTTGTGTGTAGGAAGCACAGTTCTTTAGTTCTGAGCAAGCTGACAGTTCTGGCTATATAGGAAACACAGTAGAGTAGAAGAGTGCTGCTTTCTCTAAAGCAGAGTGTGTTTCTTGAAAGGTGAGCTAGAGTTGATTTCGCTTTCATAAACGGAGTTGAATCACATGCAGTTTCTGGTCCTAGCATCAAAAGTTGTTTTCTGGTAAGGAGATTCACTATTGTGCTCAATTGGCCTTACACAGTGCAAATAGCACTCGCGTCTTATCCCAGCAAATTCAGTGTATTGGACGCAAGAGAAACTACTGTTCTTGTCAGTTTCCTAAGCCGAGTTGAATTAGATATGGCCCTTGTGTGTAGGAAGCACAGTTCTTTAGTTCTGAGCAAGCTGACTGTTCTGGCTCTATAGGAAACACAATAGAGTAAAAGAGTGCTGCTTTCTCAAAAGCAGAGTGTGTTTCTTGTAAGGCGAGCCAGAGTTTAATTCCCTTTCATAAATGGAGTTGAATCACATGCAATTTCTGGTCCTAGCAGCAAGAGTTGTTTTCTGGTAAGGAGATTCACTATTGTGCTCAATTGGCCATACACATTGCAAATAGCACTCGTGTCTGTTCCCAGCAAATGCAGTGTATTGGACGCAAGAGAAACTACTGTTCTTTTCAGTTTCCTAAGCAGAGTTGAATTAGATATTGCCCTTGTGTGTAGGAAGCACAGTTCTTTAGTTCTGAGCAAGCTGACAGTTCTGGCTATATAGGAAACACAGTAGAGTAGAAGAGTGCTGCTTTCTCTAAAGCAGAGTGTGTTTCTTGTAAGGCGAGCTAGAGTTGAATTCCCTTTCATAAACGGTGTTGAAACACATGCAGTTTCTGGTCCTAGCAGCAAAAGTTGTTTTCTGGTAAGGAGATTCACTATTGTGCTCAATTGGCCTTACACAGTGCAAATAGCACTCGCGTCTTATCCCAGCAAATGCCGTGTATTGGACGCAAGACAAACTACTGTTCTTGTCAGTTTCCTAGGCAGAGTTGAATTCGATATGGCCCTTGTGTGTAGGAAGCACAGTTCTTTTGTTCTGAGCAAGCTGACTGTTGTGGCTCTATAGGAAACAGAGTAGAGTAGAAGAGTGCTGCTTTCTCAAAAGCAGAGTGTGTTTCTTTTAAGGCAAGCTAGAGTTGAATTCCACGGAGTTGAATCACATGCAGTTTCTGGGCCTAGAAGCAGGAGTTGTTTTCTGGTAAGGAGATTCACTATTGTGCTCAATTGGCCATACACATTGCAAATAGCACTCGCGTCTGTTCCCAGCAAATGCAGTGTATTGGACGCAAGAGAAACTACTGTTCTTTTCAGTTTCCTAAGCAGAGTTGAATTGGATATTGCCCTTGTGTGTAGGAAGCACAGTTCTTTAGTTCTGAGCAAGCTGACAGTTCTGGCTATATAGGAAACACAGTAGAGTAGAAGAGTGCTGCTTTCTCTAAAGCAGAGTGTGTTTCTTGTAAGGCGAGCTAGAGTTCATTTCCCTTTCATAAAAGGAGTTGAATCACATGCAGTTTCTGGTCCTAGCAGCAAAAGTTGTTTTCTGGTAAGGAGATTCACTATTGTGCTCAATTGGCCATACACATTGGAAATAGCACTCGCGTCTGTTCCCAGCAAATGCAGTGTATTGGACGCAAGAGAAACTACAGTTCTTGTCAGTTTCCTAAGCAGAGTTGAATTACATATGGCCCTTGTGTGTAGGAAGCACAGTTCTTTAGTTCTGAGCAAGCTGACAGTTCTGGCTCTATAGGAAACACAATAGAGTAGAAGAGTGCTGCTTTCTCAAAAGCAGAGTGTGTTTCTTGTAAGGCGAGCCAGAGTTTAATTCCCTTTCATAAATGGAGTTGAATCACATGCAATTTCTGGTCCTAGCAGCAAGAGTTGTTTTCTGGTAAGGAGATTCACTATTGTGCTCAATTGGCCATACACATTGCAAATAGCACTCGTGTCTGTTCCCAGCAAATGCAGTGTATTGGACGCAAGAGAAACTACTGTTCTGGTCAGTTTATTAAGCAGAGTTAAATTAGATATGGCCCTTGTGTGTAGGAAGCACAGTTCTTTGGTTCTGAGCAAGCTGACTGTTCTGGCATTATAGGAAACACAATAGAGTAGAAGAGTGCTGCTTTCTCAAAAGCAGAGTGTGTTTCTTGTAAGGCGAGCCAGAGTTTAATTCCCTTTCATAAAGGGAGTTGAATCACATGCAATTTCTGGTCCTAGAAGCAGGAGTTGTTTTCTGGTAAGGAGATTCACTATTGTGCTCAATTGGCCATACACATTGCAAATAGCACTCGCGTCTGTTCCCAGCAAATGCAGTGTATTGGACGTAAGAGAAACTACTGTTCTTTTCAGTTTCCTAAGCAGAGTTGAATTGGATATTGCCGTTGTGTGTAGGAAGCACAGTTCTTTAGTTCTGAGCAAGCTGACAGTTCTGGCTATATTGGAAACACAGTAGAGTAGAAGAGTGCTGCTTTCTCTAAAGCAGAGTGTGTTTCTTGTAAGACGAGCTAGAGTTCATTTCCCTTTCATAAAAGGAGTTGAATCACATGCAGTTTCTGGTCCTAGCAGCAAAAGTTGTTTTCTGGTAAGGAGATTCACTATTGTGCTCAATTGGCCATACACATTGGAAATAGCACTCGCGTCTGTTCCCAGCAAATGCAGTGTATTGGACGCAAGAGAAACTACAGTTCTTGTCAGTTTCCTAAGCAGAGTTGAATTAGATATGGCCCTTGTGTGTAGGAAGCACAGTTCTTTAGTTCTGAGCAAGCTGACAGTTCTGGCTATATAGGAAACACAGTGGAGTAGAAGAGTTCTGCTTTCTCTAAAGCAGAGTGTGTTTCTTGTAAGGCGACCTAGAGTTGATTTCCCTTTCATAAACGGAGTTGAATCACATGCAGTTTCTGGGCCTAGCAGCAAGAGTTGTTTTCTGGTAAGGAGATTCACTATTGTGCTCATTTGTCCATACCCAGGGCAAATAGCCCTCGCGTCTGATCCCAGCAAGTGCAGTGTATTGAACGCAAGAGAAACTACTGTTCTTGTCTGTTTCCTAAGCAGAGTTGAACTAGTTATGGCCCTTGTGTGTAGGAAGCACAGTTCTTTAGTTCTGAGCAAGCTGACAGTTCTGGCTATATAGGAAACAGAGTAGAGTAGAAGAGTGCTGCTTTCAATAAAGCAGAGTGTGTTTCTTGAAAGGTGAGCTAGAGTTGATTTCGCTTTCATAAACGGAGTTGAATCACATGCAGTTTCTGGTCCTAGCATCAACAGTTGCTTTCTGGTAAGGAGATTCATTATTGTGCTCAATTGGCCTTACACAGTGCAAATAGCACTCGCGTCTTATCCCAGCAAATTCAGTGTATTGGACGCAAGAGAAACTACTGTTCTTGTCAGTTTCCTAAGCAGAGTTGAATTAGTTATGGCCATTGTGTGTAGGAAGCACAGTTCTTTGGTTCTGAGCAAGCTGACTGTTCTGGCTCTATAGGAAACACAGTAGAGTAGAAGAGTGCTGCTTTCTCAAAAGCAGAGTGTGTTTCTTGTAATGCGAGCCAGAGTTGAATTCCCTTTCATAAACGGAGTTTAATCACATACAATTTCTGGTCCTAGCAGCAAGAGTTGTTTTCTGGTAAGGAGATTCACTATTGTGCTCAATTGGCCATACACATTGCAAATAGCACTCGCGTCTGTTCCCAGCAAATGCAGTGTATTGGACGCAAGAGAAACTACTGTTCTTGTCAGTTTCCTAAGCAGAGTTGAATTGGATATGGCCCTTGTGTGTAGGAAGCACAGTTCTTTAGTTCTGAGCAAGCTGACAGTTCTTGCTATATAGGAAACACAGTAGAGTAGAAGAGTGCTGCTTTCTCTAAAGCAGAGTGTGTTTCTTGGAAGGTGAGCTAGAGCTGATTTCGCTTTCATAAACGGAGTTGAATCACATGCAGTTTCTGGTCCTAGCATCAAAAGTTGTTTTCTGGTAAGCAGATTCACTATTGTGCTCAATTGGCCTTACACAGTGCAAATAGCACTCGCGTCTTATCCCAGCAAATTCAGTGTATTGGACGCAAGAGAAACTACTGTTCTTGTCAGTTTCCTAAGCAGAGTTGAATTAGATATGGCCCTTGTGTGTAGGAAGCACAGTTCTTTAGTTCTGAGCAAGCTGACTCTTCTGGCTATATAGGAAACACAGTAGAGCAGAAGAGTGCTGCTTTCTCAAATGCAGAGTGTGTTTCTTGTAAGGCAAGCTAGAGTTGAATTCCCTTTCATAAACGGTGTTGAAACACATGCAGTTTCTGGTCCTAGCAGCAAGAGCTGTTTTCTGGTAAGGAGAGTCACTATTGTGCTCAATTGGCCATACACAGTGCAAATAGCACTCGCTTCTGTTCTCAGCAAGTGCAGTGTATTGGACGCAAGAGAAACTACTGTTCTTGTCAGTTTCCTAAGCAGAGTTGAACTAGTTATGGCCCTTGTGTGTAGGAAGCACAGTTCTTTAGTTCTGAGCAAGCTGACAGTTCTGGCTATATAGGAAACACAGTAGAGTAGAAGAGTGCTGCTTTCTCTAAAGCAGAGTGTGTTTCTTGTAAGGCGACCTAGAGTTGATTTCCCTTTCATAAACGGAGTTGAATCACATGCAGTTTCTGGTCCTAGCAGCAAAAGTTGTTTTCTGGTAAGGAGATTCACTATTGTGCTCAATTGGCCTTACACAGTGCAAATAGCACTCGCGTCTGTTCCCAGCAAATGCCGTGTATTGGACGCAAGACAAACTACTGTTCTTGTCAGTTTCCTAGGCAGAGTTGAATTCGATATGGCCCTTGTGTGTAGGAAGCACAGTTCTTTAGTTCTGAGCAAGCTGACTGTTGTGGCTCTATAGGAAACAGAGTAGAGTAGAAGAGTGCTGCTTTCTCAAAAGCAGAGTGTGTTTCTTTTAAGGCAAGCTAGAGTTGAATTCCACGGAGTTGAATCACATGCAGTTTCTGGGCCTAGAAGCAGGAGTTGTTTTCTGGTAAGGAGATTCACTATTGTGCTCAATTGGCCATACACATTGCAAATAGCACTCGCGTCTGTTCCCAGCAAATGCAGTGTATTGGACGCAAGAGAAACTACTGTTCTTTTCAGTTTCCTAAGCAGAGTTGAATTGGATATTGCCGTTGTGTGTAGGAAGCACAGTTCTTTAGTTCTGAGCAAGCTGACAGTTCTGGCTATATAGGAAACACAGTAGAGTAGAAGAGTGCTGCTTTCTCTAAAGCAGAGTGTGTTTCTTGTAAGGCGAGCTAGAGTTCATTTCCCTTTCATAAAAGGAGTTGAATCACATGCAGTTTCTGGTCCTAGCAGCAAAAGTTGTTTTCTGGTAAGGAGATTCACTATTGTGCTCAATTGGCCATACACATTGGAAATAGCACTCGCGTCTGTTCCCAGCAAATGCAGTGTATTGGACGCAAGAGAAACTACAGTTCTTGTCAGTTTCCTAAGCAGAGTTGAATTAGATATGGCCCTTGTGTGTAGGAAGCACAGTTCTTTAGTTCTGAGCAAGCTGACAGTTCTGGCTATATAGGAAACACAGTGGAGTAGAAGAGTTCTGCTTTCTCTAAAGCAGAGTGTGTTTCTTGTAAGGCGACCTAGAGTTGATTTCCCTTTCATAAACGGAGTTGAATCACATGCAGTTTCTGGGCCTAGCAGCAAGAGTTGTTTTCTGGTAAGGAGATTCACTATTGTGCTCATTTGTCCATACCCAGGGCAAATAGCCCTCGCGTCTGATCCCAGCAAGTGCAGTGTATTGAACGCAAGAGAAACTACTGTTCTTGTCTGTTTTCTAAGCAGAGTTGAACTAGTTATGGCCCTTGTGTGTAGGAAGCACAGTTCTTTAGTTCTGAGCAAGCTGACAGTTCTGGCTATATAGGAAACATAGTAGAGTAGAAGAGTGCTGCTTTCAATAAAGCAGAGTGTGTTTCTTGAAAGGTGAGCTAGAGTTGATTTCGCTTTCATAAACGGAGTTGAATCACATGCAGTTTCTGGTCCTAGCATCAACAGTTGCTTTCTGGTAAGGAGATTCATTATTGTGCTCAATTGGCCTTACACAGTGCAAATAGCACTCGCGTCTTATCCCAGCAAATTCAGTGTATTGGACGCAAGAGAAACTACTGTTCTTGTCAGTTTCCTAAGCAGAGTTGAATTAGTTATGGCCATTGTGTGTAGGAAGCACAGTTCTTTGGTTCTGAGCAAGCTGACTGTTCTGGCTCTATAGGAAACACAGTAGAGTAGAAGAGTGCTGCTTTCTCAAAAGCAGAGTGTGTTTCTTGTAATGCGAGCCAGAGTTGAATTCCCTTTCATAAACGGAGTTTAATCACATACAATTTCTGGTCCTAGCAGCAAGAGTTGTTTTCTGGTAAGGAGATTCACTATTGTGCTCAATTGGCCATACACATTGCAAATAGCACTCGCGTCTGTTCCCAGCAAATGCAGTGTATTGGACGCAAGAGAAACTACTGTTCTTGTCAGTTTCCTAAGCAGAGTTGAATTGGATATGGCCCTTGTGTGTAGGAAGCACAGTTCTTTAGTTCTGAGCAAGCTGACAGTTCTTGCTATATAGGAAACACAGTAGAGTAGAAGAGTGCTGCTTTCTCTAAAGCAGAGTGTGTTTCTTGGAAGGTGAGCTAGAGCTGATTTCGCTTTCATAAACGGAGTTGAATCACATGCAGTTTCTGGTCCTAGCATCAAAAGTTGTTTTCTGGTAAGCAGATTCACTATTGTGCTCAATTGGCCTTACACAGTGCAAATAGCACTCGCGTCTTATCCCAGCAAATTCAGTGTATTGGACGCAAGAGAAACTACTGTTCTTGTCAGTTTCCTAAGCAGAGTTGAATTAGATATGGCCCTTGTGTGTAGGAAGCACAGTTCTTTAGTTCTGAGCAAGCTGACTCTTCTGGCTATATAGGAAACACAGTAGAGCAGAAGAGTGCTGCTTTCTCAAATGCAGAGTGTGTTTCTTGTAAGGCAAGCTAGAGTTGAATTCCCTTTCATAAACGGTGTTGAAACACATGCAGTTTCTGGTCCTAGCAGCAAGAGCTGTTTTCTGGTAAGGAGAGTCACTATTGTGCTCAATTGGCCATACACAGTGCAAATAGCACTCGCTTCTGTTCTCAGCAAGTGCAGTGTATTGGACGCAAGAGAAACTACTGTTCTTGTCAGTTTCCTAAGCAGAGTTGAACTAGTTATGGCCCTTGTGTGTAGGAAGCACAGTTCTTTAGTTCTGAGCAAGCTGACAGTTCTGGCTATATAGGAAACACAGTAGAGTAGAAGAGTGCTGCTTTCTCTAAAGCAGAGTGTGTTTCTTGTAAGGCGACCTAGAGTTGATTTCCCTTTCATAAACGGAGTTGAATCACATGCAGTTTCTGGTCCTAGCAGCAAAAGTTGTTTTCTGGTAAGGAGATTCACTATTGTGCTCAATTGGCCTTACACAGTGCAAATAGCACTCGCGTCTGTTCCCAGCAAATGCCGTGTATTGGACGCAAGACAAACTACTGTTCTTGTCAGTTTCCTAGGCAGAGTTGAATTCGATATGGCCCTTGTGTGTAGGAAGCACAGTTCTTTAGTTCTGAGCAAGCTGACTGTTGTGGCTCTATAGGAAACAGAGTAGAGTAGAAGAGTGCTGCTTTCTCAAAAGCAGAGTGTGTTTCTTTTAAGGCAAGCTAGAGTTGAATTCCACGGAGTTGAATCACATGCAGTTTCTGGGCCTAGAAGCAGGAGTTGTTTTCTGGTAAGGAGATTCACTATTGTGCTCAATTGGCCATACACATTGCAAATAGCACTCGCGTCTGTTCCCAGCAAATGCAGTGTATTGGACGCAAGAGAAACTACTGTTCTTTTCAGTTTCCTAAGCAGAGTTGAATTGGATATTGCCGTTGTGTGTAGGAAGCACAGTTCTTTAGTTCTGAGCAAGCTGACAGTTCTGGCTATATAGGAAACACAGTAGAGTAGAAGAGTGCTGCTTTCTCTAAAGCAGAGTGTGTTTCTTGTAAGGCGAGCTAGAGTTCATTTCCCTTTCATAAAAGGAGTTGAATCACATGCAGTTTCTGGTCCTAGCAGCAAAAGTTGTTTTCTGGTAAGGAGATTCACTATTGTGCTCAATTGGCCATACACATTGGAAATAGCACTCGCGTCTGTTCCCAGCAAATGCAGTGTATTGGACGCAAGAGAAACTACAGTTCTTGTCAGTTTCCTAAGCAGAGTTGAATTAGATATGGCCCTTGTGTGTAGGAAGCACAGTTCTTTAGTTCTGAGCAAGCTGACAGTTCTGGCTATATAGGAAACACAGTGGAGTAGAAGAGTTCTGCTTTCTCTAAAGCAGAGTGTGTTTCTTGTAAGGCGACCTAGAGTTGATTTCCCTTTCATAAACGGAGTTGAATCACATGCAGTTTCTGGGCCTAGCAGCAAGAGTTGTTTTCTGGTAAGGAGATTCACTATTGTGCTCATTTGTCCATACCCAGGGCAAATAGCCCTCGCGTCTGATCCCAGCAAGTGCAGTGTATTGAACGCAAGAGAAACTACTGTTCTTGTCTGTTTTCTAAGCAGAGTTGAACTAGTTATGGCCCTTGTGTGTAGGAAGCACAGTTCTTTAGTTCTGAGCAAGCTGACAGTTCTGGCTATATAGGAAACATAGTAGAGTAGAAGAGTGCTGCTTTCAATAAAGCAGAGTGTGTTTCTTGAAAGGTGAGCTAGAGTTGATTTCGCTTTCATAAACGGAGTTGAATCACATGCAGTTTCTGGTCCTAGCATCAACAGTTGCTTTCTGGTAAGGAGATTCATTATTGTGCTCAATTGGCCTTACACAGTGCAAATAGCACTCGCGTCATATCCCAGCAAATTCAGTGTATTGGACGCAAGAGAAACTACTGTTCTTGTCAGTTTCCTAAGCAGAGTTGAACTAGTTATGGCCATTGTGTGTAGGAAGCACAGTTCTTTGGTTCTGAGCAAGTTGACTGTTCTGGCTCTATAGGAAACACAGTAGAGTAGAAGAGTGCTGCTTTCTCAAAAGCAGAGTGTGTTTCTTGTAATGAGAGCCAGAGTTTAATTCCCTTTCATAAACGGAGTTTAATCACATACAATTTCTGGTCCTAGCAGCAAGAGTTGTTTTCTGGTAAGGAGATTCACTATTGTGCTCAATTGGCCATACACATTGGAAATAGCACTCGCGTCTGTTCCCAGCAAATGCAGTGTATTGGACGCAAGAGAAACTACAGTTCTTGTCAGTTTCCTAAGCAGAGTTGAATTAGATATGGCCCTTGTGTGTAGGAAGCACAGTTCTTTAGTTCTGAGCAAGCTGACAGTTCTGGCTATATAGGAAACACAGTGGAGTAGAAGAGTTCTGCTTTCTCTAAAGCAGAGTGTGTTTCTTGTAAGGCGACCTAGAGTTGATTTCCCTTTCATAAACGGAGTTGAATCACATGCAGTTTCTGGTCCTAGCAGCAAAAGTTGTTTTCTGGTAAGGAGATTCACTATTGTGCTCAATTGGCCTTACACAGTGCAAATAGCACTCGCGTCTTATCCCAGCAAATGCCGTGTATTGGACGCAAGAGAAACTACAGTTCTTGTCAGTTTCCTAGGCAGAGTTGAATTCGATATGGCCCTTGTGTGTAGGAAGCACAGTTCTTTAGTTCTGAGCAAGCTGACTGTTGTGGCTCTATAGGAAACAGAGTAGAGTAGAAGAGTGCTGCTTTCTCAAAAGCAGAGTGTGTTTCTTTTAAGGCAAGCTAGAGTTGAATTCCACGGAGTTGAATCACATGCAGTTTCTGGGCCTAGCAGCAAGAGTTGTTTTCTGGTAAGGAGATTCACTATTGTGCTCATTTGTCCATACCCAGGGCAAATAGCCCTCGCGTCTGATCCCAGCAAGTGCAGTGTATTGAACGCAAGAGAAACTACTGTTCTTGTCTTTTTCCTAAGCAGAGTTGAACTAGTTATGGCCCTTGTGTGTAGGAAGCACAGTTCTTTAGTTCTGAGCAAGCTGACAGTTCTGGCTATATAGGAAACATAGTAGAGTAGAAGAGTGCTGCTTTCTCAAAGGCAGAGTATGTTTCTTGTAAGGCGAGCTAAAGTTTAATTCCCTTTCATAAATGGAGTTGAATCACATGCAATTTCTGGTCCTAGCAGCAAAAGTTGTTTTCTGGTAAGGAGATTCACTATTGTGCTCAATTGGCCTTACACAGTGCAAATAGCACTCGCGTCTTATCCCAGCAAATTCAGTGTATTGGACGCAAGAGAAACTACTGTTCTTGTCAGTTTCCTAAGCAGAGTTGAATTAGATATGGCCCTTGTGTGTAGGAAGCACAGTTCTTTAGTTCTGAGCAAGCTGACTGTTCTGGCTCTATAGGAAACACAATAGAGTAGAAGAGTGCTGCTTT
>NW_026294467.1:0-70837 GCF_007827085.1 Peromyscus californicus insignis | reverse complement strand
GCTATAGAGCCAGAACAGTCAGCTTGCTCAGAACCAAAGAACTGTGCTTCCTACACACAATGGCCATAACTAGTTCAACTCTCCTTAGGAAACGGACAAGAACAGTAGTTTCTCTTGCGTCCAATACATTGCATTTGCTGGGATAAGACGCGAGTGCTATTTGCAATGTGTATGGCCAATTGAGCACAATAGTGAATCTCCTTACCAGAAAACAACTTTTGATGCTAGGACCAGAAACTGCATGTGATTCAACTCCGTTTATGAAAGGGAAATCAACTCTAGCTCGCCTTACAAGAAACACACTCTGCTTTTGAAAAAGCAGCACTCTTCTACTCTACTGTGTTTCCTATATAGCCAGAACAGTCATCTTGCTCAGAACTAAAGAACTGTGCTTCCTACACACAAAGGCCATATCTAATTCAACTCTGCTTAGGAAACTGACAAGAACAGTAGTTTCTCTTGCGTCCAATACACTGCATTTGCTGGGATAAGACGCGAGTGCTATTTGCACTGTGTATGGCCAATTGAGCACAATAGTGAATCTCCTTACCAGAAAACAACTCTTGCTGCTAGGACCAGAAACTGCATGTGATTCAACTCCGTTTATGAAAGGGAATTAAACTCTGGCTCGCCTTACAAGAAACACACTCTGCTTTAGAGAAAGCAGCACTCTTCTACTCTACTGTGATTCCTATATAGCCAGAACAGTCAGCTTGCTCAGAACCAAAGAACTGTGCTTCCTACACACAAGGGCCATATCTAATTCAACTCTGCTTAGGAAACTGACAAGAACAGTAGTTTCTCTTGCGTCCAATACACTGCATTTGCTGGGAACAGACGCGAGTGCTATTTGCAATGTGTATGGCCAATTGAGCACAATAGTGAATCTCCTTACCAGAAAACAACTCTTGCTGCTAGGACCAGAAATTGCATGTGATTCAACTCCGTTTATGAAAGGGAATTAAACTCTGGCTCGCCTTACAAGAAACACACTCTGCTTTTGAGAAAGCAGCACTCTTCTACTCTACTGTGTTTGCTATAGAGCCAGAACAGTCAGCTTGCTCAGAACCAAAGAACTGTGCTTCCTACACACAATGGCCATAACTAGTTCAACTCTGCTTAGGAAACGGACAAGAACAGTAGTTTCTCTTGCGTCCAATACAATGCACTTGCTGGGTACAGACGCGAGTGCTATTTGCACTGTGTATGGCCAATTGAGCACAATAGTGAATCTCCTTACCAGAAAACAACTTTTGCTGCTAGGACCAGAAACTACATGTGATTCAACTCCGTTTATGAAAGGGAATTAACCTCTGGCTCGCCATACAAGAAACACACTCTGCTTTAGAGAAAGCAGCACTCATCTATTCTACTCTGTTTCCTACATAGCCAGAACAGTCAGCTTGCTCAGAACTAAAGAACTGTGCTTCCTACACACAAAGGCCATATCTAATTCAACTCTGCTTCGGAAACTGACAAGAACAGTAGTTTCTCTTGCGTCCAATACACTGCATTTGCTGGGATAAGACGCGAGTGCTATTTGCACTGTGTATGGCCAATTGAGCACAATAGTGACTCTCCTTACCAGAAAACAACTTTTGCTGCTAGGACCAGAAACTGCATGTGATTCAACTCCGTTTATGAAAGGGAATTAAACTCTGGCTCGCCTTACAAGAAACACACTCTGCTTTTGAGAAAGCAGCACTCTTCTACTCTACTGTGTTTGCTATAGAGCCAGAAGAGTCAGCTTGCTCAGAACCAAAGAACTGTGCTTCCTACACACAATGGCCATAACTAGTTCAACTCTGCTTAGGAAACTGACAAGAACAGTAGTTTCTCTTGCTTCCAATACAATGCATTTGCTGGGTACAGAAGCGAGTGCTATTTGCACTGTGTATGGCCAAATGAGCACAATAGTGACTCTCCTTACCAGAAAACAACTCTTGGTGCTAGGACCAGAAACTGCATGTGATTCACCTCCGTTTATGAAAGGGAATTCAACTCTAGCTTGCCTTACAAGAAACACACTCTGCTTTTGAGAAAGCAGCACTCTTCTACTCTACTGTGTTTCCTATATAGCCAGAACAGTCAGCTTGCTCAGAACTAAAGAACTGTGCTTCCTACACACAAGGGCCATATCTAATTCAACTCTGCTTAGGAAACTGACAAGAACAGTAGTTTCTCTTGCGTCCAATACACTGCATTTGCTGGGATAAGACGCGAGTGCTATTTGCACTGTGTATGGCCAATTGAGCACAATAGTGAATCTCCTTACCAGAAAACAACTTTTGCTGCTAGGACCAGAAACTGCATGTGATTCAACTCCGTTTATGAACGGGAAATCAACTCTAGCTGGCCTTACTTGAAACACACTCTGCTTTAGAGAAAGCAGCACTCTTCTACTCTACTGTGTTTCCTATATAGCCAGAACTGTCAGCTTGCTCAGAACTAAAGAACTCTGCTTCCTACACACAAGGGCCATATCTAATTCAACTCTGCTTAGGAAACTGACAAGAACAGTAGTTTCTCTTGCGTCCAATACACTGCATTTGCTGGGAACAGACGCGAGTGCTATCTGAAATGTGTATGGCCAATTGAGCACAATAGTGAATCTCCTTACCAGAAAACAACTCTTGCTGCTAGGACCAGAAATTGCATGTGATTCAACTCCGTTTATGAAAGGGAATTAACTCTGGCTCGCCTTACAAGAAACACACTCTGCTTTTGAGAAAGCAGCACTCTTCTACTCTACTGTGTTTGCTATAGAGCCAGAACAGTCAGCTTGCTCAGAACCAAAGAACTGTGCTTCCTACACACAATGGCCATAACTAGTTCAACTCTCCTTAGGAAACGGACAAGAACAGTAGTTTCTCTTGCGTCCAATACACTGCATTTGCTGGGATAAGACGCGAGTGCTATTTGCAATGTGTATGGCCAATTGAGCACAATAGTGAATCTCCTTACCAGAAAACAACTCTTGCTGCTAGGACCAGAAATTGCATGTGATTCAACTCCGTTTATGAAAGGGAATTAAACTCTGGCTCGCCTTACAATAAACACACTCTGCTTTTGAGAAAGCAGCACTCTTCTACTCTACTGTGTTTCCTATAGAGCCAGAACAGTCAGCTTGCTCAGAACTAAAGAACTGTGCTTCCCACACACAATGGCCATAACTAGTTCAACTCTGCTTAGGAAACGGACAAGAACAGTAGTTTCTCTTGCGTCCAAAACAATGCACTTGCTGGGTACAGACGCGAGTGCTATTTGCACTGTGTATGGCCAAATGAGCACAATAGTGAATCTCCTTACCAGAAAACAACTCTTGGTGCTAGGAACAGAAACTGCATGTGATTCAACTCCGTTTATGAAAGGGAATTCAACTCTAGCTTGCCTTACAAGAAACACACTCTGCTTTTGAGAAAGCAGCACTCTTCTACTCTACTCTGTTTCCTACATAGCCAGAACAGTCAACTTGCTCAGAACCAAAGAACTGTGCTTCCTACACACAATGGCCATATCTAATTCAACTCTGCTTAGGAAACTGACAAGATCAGTAGTTTCTCTTTCGTCCAATACAATGTACTTGCTGGGTACAGACGCGAGTGCTATTTGCACTGTGTATGGCCAAATGAGCACAATAGTGACGCTCCTTACCAGAAAACAACTCTTGCTGCTAGGACCAGAAACTGCATGTGATTCAACTCCGTTTATGAAAGGGAATTCAACTCTAGCTTGCCTTACAAGAAACACACTCTGCTTTTGAGAAAGCAGCACTCTTCTACTCTACTGTGATTCCTATATAGCCAGAACAGTCAGCGTGCTCAGAACTAAAGAACTGTGCTTCCTACACACAAAGGCCATATCTAATTGAACTCTGCTTAGGAAACTGACAAGAACAGTAGTTTCTCTTGCGTCCAATACAATGCACTTGCTGGGTACAGACGCGAGTGCTATTTGCACTGTGTATGGCCAATTGAGCACAATAGTGAATCTCCTTACCAGAAAACAACTCTTGCTGCTAGGACCAGAAACTGCATGTGATTCAACTCCGTTTATGAAAGGGAATTAAACTCTGGCTCGCCTTACAAGAAACACACCCTGCTTTAGAGAAAGCAGCACTCTTCTACTCTACTGTGATTCCTATATAGCCAGAACAGTCAGCTTGCTCAGAACTAAAGAACTGTGCTTCCTACACACAAAGGCCATATCTAATTCAACTCTGCTTAGGAAACTGACAAGAACAGTAGTTTCTCTTGCGTCCAATACACTGCATTTAATGGGAACAGACGCGAGTGCTATTTGCAATGTGTATGGCCAATTGAGCACAATAGTGAATCTCCTTACCAGAAAACAACTCTTGCTGCTAGGACCAGAAATTGCATGTGATTCAACTCCGTTTATGAAAGGGAATTAAACTCTGGCTCGCCTTACAAGAAACACACTCTGCTTTTGAGAAAGCAGCACTCTTCTACTCTACTGTGTTTGCTATAGAGCCAGAACAGTCAGCTTGCTCAGAACCAAAGAACTGTGCTTCCTACACACAATGGCCATAACTAGTTCAACTCTGCTTAGGAAACGGACAAGAACAGTAGTTTCTCTTGCGTCCAATACAATGCACTTGCTGGGTACAGACGCGAGTGCTATTTGCACTGTGTATGGCCAATTGAGCACAATAGTGAATCTCCTTACCAGAAAACAACTTTTGCTGCTAGGACCAGAAACTGCATGTGATTCAACTCCGTTAATGAAAGGGAAATCAACTCTAGCTCGCCTTACAAGAAACACACTCTGCTTTTGAAAAAGCAGCACTCTTCTACTCTACTGTGTTTCCTATATAGCCAGAACAGTCAGCTTGCTCAGAACTAAAGAACTGTGCTTCCTACACACAAAGACCATATCTAATTCAACTCTGCTTAGGAAACTAACAAGAACAGTAGTTTCTCTTGCGTCAAATAAAATGCATTTGCTGGGATAAGACGCGAGTGCTATTTGCACTGTGTATGGCCAATTGAGCACAATAGTGAATCTCCTTACCAGAAAACAACTCTTGCTGCTAGGACCAGAAACTGCATGTGATTCAACTCCGTTTATGAAAGGGAATTAAACTCTGGCTCGCCTTACAAGAAACACACTGTGCTTTAGAGAAAGCAGCACTCTTCTACTCTACTGTGATTCCTATATAGCCAGAACAGTCAGCTTGCTCAGAACTAAAGAACTGTGCTTCCTACACAAAAGGGCAATATCTAATTCAACTCTGCTTAGGAAACTGACAAGAACAGTAGTTTCTCTTGCGTCCAATACACTGCATTTGCTGGGAACAGACGCGAGTGCTTTTTGCAATGTGTATGGCCAATTGAGCACAATAGTGAATCTCCTTACCAGAAAACAACTCTTGCTGCTAGGACCAGAAATTGCATGTGATTCAACTCCGTTTATGAAAGGGAATTAAACTCTGGCTCGCCTTACAAGAAACACACTCTGCTTTTGAGAAAGCAGCACTCTTCTACTCTACTGTGTTTGCTATAGAGCCAGAACAGTCAGCTTGCTCAGAACCAAAGAACTGTGCTTCCTACACACAATGGCCATAAGTAGTTCAACTCTGCTTAGGAAACGGACAAGAACAGTAGTTTCTCTTGCGTCCAATACAATGCACTTGCTGGGTACAGACGCGAGTGCTATTTGTACTGTGTATGGCCAATTGAGCACAATAGTGAATCTCCTTACCAGAAAACAACTTTTGCTGCTAGGACCAGAAACTGCATGTGATTCAACTCCGTTTATGAAAGGGAATTAAACTCTGGCTCGCCTTACAAGAAACACACTCTGCTTTAGAGAAAGCAGCACTCTTCTACTCTACTCTGTTTCCTACATAGCCAGAACAGTCAGCTTGCTCAGAAACAAAGAACTGTGCTTCCTACACACAATGGCCATAACTAGTACAACTCTGCTTAGGAAACTGACAAGAACAGTAGTTTCTCTTGCGTCCAATACAATGCACTTGCTGGGTACAGACGCGAGTGCTATTTGCACTGTGTATGGCCAAATGAGCAAAATAGTGACTCTCCTTACCAGAAAACAACTCTTGGTGCTAGGACCAGAAACTGCATGTGATTCAACTCCGTTTATGAAAGGGAATTTAACTCTAGCTTGCCTTACAAGAAACACACTCTGCTTTTGAGAAAGCAGCACTCTTCTACTCTACTGTGTTTCCTATATAGCCAGAACAGTCAGCTTGCTCAGAACTAAAGAACTGTGCTTCCTACACACAAGGGCCATATCTAATTCAACTCTGCTTAGGAAACTGACAAGAACAGTAGTTTCTCTTGCGTCCAATACACTGCATTTGCTGGGATAAGACGCGAGTGCTATTTGCACTGTGTATGGCCAATTGAGCACAATAGTGAATCTCCTTACCAGAAAACAACTCTTGCTGCTAGGACCAGAAACTGCATGTGATTCAACTCCGTTTATGAAAGGGAATTAAACTCTGGCTCGCCTTACAAGAAACACACCCTGCTTTAGAGAAAGCAGCACTCTTCTACTCTACTGTGATTCCTATATAGCCAGAACAGTCAGCTTGCTCAGAACTAAAGAACTGTGCTTCCTACACACAAAGGCCATATCTAATTCAACTCTGCTTAGGAAACTGACAAGAACAGTAGTTTCTCTTGCGTCCAATACACTGCATTTGCTGGGAACAGACGCGAGTGCTATTTGCAATGTGTATGGCCAATTGAGCACAATAGTGAATCTCCTTACCAGAAAACAACTCTTGCTGCTAGGACCAGAAATTGCATGTGATTCAACTCCGTTTATGAAAGGGAATTAAACTCTGGCTCGCCTTACAAGAAACACACTCTGCTTTTGAGAAAGCAGCACTCTTCTACTCTACTGTGTTTGCTATAGAGCCAGAACAGTCAGCTTGCTCAGAACCAAAGAACTGTGCTTCCTACACACAATGGCCATAACTAGTTCAACTCTGCTTAGGAAACGGACAAGAACAGTAGTTTCTCTTGCGTCCAATACAATGCACTTGCTGGGTTCAGACGCGAGTGCTATTTGCACTGTGTATGGCCAATTGAGCACAATAGTGAATCTCCTTACCAGAAAACAACTCTTGGTGCTAGGACCAGAAACTGCATGTGATTCACCTCCGTTTACGAAAGGGAATTCAACTCTAGCTTGCCTTACAAGAAACACACTCTGCTTTTGAGAAAGCAGCACTCTTCTACTCTACTGTGTTTCCTATATAGCCAGAACAGTCAGCTTGCTCAGAACTAAAGAACTGTGCTTCCTACACACAAGGGCCATATCTAATTCAACTCTGCTTAGGAAACTGACAAGAACAGTAGTTTCTCTTGCGTCCAATACACTGCATTTGCTGGGATAAGACGCGAGTGCTATTTGCTTTGTGTATGGCCAATTGAGCACAATAGTTAATCTCCTTACCAGAAAACAACTTTTGCTGCTAGGACCAGAAACTGCATGTGATTCAACTCCGTTTATGAACGGGAAATCAACTCTAGCTGGCCTTACTTGAAACACACTCTGCTTTAGAGAAAGCAGCACTCTTCTACTCTACTGTGTTTCCTATATAGCCAGAACTGTCAGCTTGCTCAGAACTAAAGAACTCTGCTTCCTACACACAAGGGCCATATCTAATTCAACTCTGCTTAGGAAACTGACAAGAACAGTAGTTTCTCTTGCGTCCAATACACTGCATTTGCTGGGAACAGACGCGAGTGCTATCTGCAATGTGTATGGTCAATTGAGCACAATAGTGAATCTCCTTACCAGAAAACAACTCTTGCTGCTAGGACCAGAAATTGCATGTGATTCAACTCCGTTTATGAAAGGGAATTAAACTCTGGCTCGCCTTACAAGAAACACACTCTGCTTTTGAGAAAGCAGCACTCTTCTACTCTACTGTGTTTCCTATAGAGCCAGAACAGTCAGCTTGCTCAGAACCAAAGAACTGTGCTTCCTACACACAATGGCCATAACTAGTTCAACTCTCCTTAGGAAACGGACAAGAACAGTAGTTTCTCTTGCGTCCAATACACTGCATTTGCTGGGATAAGACGCGAGTGCTATTTGCAATGTGTATGGCCAATTGAGCACAATAGTGAATCTCCTTACCAGAAAACAACTTTTGCTGCTAGGACCAGAAACTGCATGTGATTCAACTCCGTTTATGAAAGGGAAATCAACTCTAGCTCGCCTTACAAGAAACACACTCTGCTTTTGAAAAAGCAGCACTCTTCTACTCTACTGTGTTTCCTATATAGCCAGAACAGTCAGCTTGCTCAGAACTAAAGAACTGTGCTTCCTACACACAAAGGCCATATCTAATTCAACTCTGCTTAGGAAACTGACAAGAACAGTAGTTTCTCTTGCGTCCAATACACTGCATTTGCTGGGATAAGACGCGAGTGCTATTTGCACTGTGTATGGCCAATTGAGCACAATAGTGAATCTCCTTACCAGAAAACAACTCTTGCTGCTAGGACCAGAAACTGCATGTGATTCAACTCCGTTTATGAAAGGGAATTAAACTCTGGCTCGCCTTACAAGAAACACACTCTGCTTTAGAGAAAGCAGCACTCTTCTACTCTACTGTGATTCCTATATAGCCAGAACAGTCAGCTTGCTCAGAACTAAAGAACTGTGCTTCCTACACACAAAGGCCATATCTAATTCAACTCTGCTTAGGAAACTGACAAGAACAGTAGTTTCTCTTGCGTCCAATACACTGCATTTGCTGGGAACAGACGCGAGTGCTATTTGCAATGTGTATGGCCAATTGAGCACAATAGTGAATCTCCTTACCAGAAAACAACTCTTGCTGCTAGGACCAGAAATTGCATGTGATTCAACTCCGTTTATGAAAGGGAATTAAACTCTGGCTCGCCTTACAAGAAACACACTCTGCTTTTGAGAAAGCAGCACTCTTCTACTCTACTGTGTTTGCTATAGAGCCAGAACAGTCAGCTTGCTCAGAACCAAAGAACTGTGCTTCCTACACACAATGGCCATAACTAGTTCAACTCTGCTTAGGAAACGGACAAGAACAGTAGTTTCTCTTGCGTCCAATACAATGCACTTGCTGGGTACAGACGCGAGTGCTATTTGCACTGTGTATGGCCAATTGAGCACAATAGTGAATCTCCTTACCAGAAAACAACTCTTGGTGCTAGGACCAGAAACTGCATGTGATTCACCTCCGTTTATGAAAGGGAATTCAACTCTAGCTTGCCTTACAAGAAACACACTCTGCTTTTGAGAAAGCAGCACTCTTCTACTCTACTGTGTTTCCTATATAGCCAGAACAGTCAGCTTGCTCAGAACTAAAGAACTGTGCTTCCTACACACAAGGGCCATATCTAATTCAACTCTGCTTAGGAAACTGACAAGAACAGTAGTTTCTCTTGCGTCCAATACACTGCATTTGCTGGGATAAGACGCGAGTGCTATTTGCATTGTGTATGGCCAATTGAGCACAATAGTTAATCTCCTTACCAGAAAACCACTTTTGCTGCTAGGACCAGAAACTGCATGTGATTCAACTCCGTTTATGAACGGGAAATCAACTCTAGCTGGCCTTACTTGAAACACACTCTGCTTTAGAGAAAGCAGCACTCTTCTACTCTACTGTGTTTCCTATATAGCCAGAACTGTCAGCTTGCTCAGAACTAAAGAACTCTGCTTCCTACACACAAGGGCCATATCTAATTCAACTCTGCTTAGGAAACTGACAAGAACAGTAGTTTCTCTTGCGTCCAATACACTGCATTTGCTGGGAACAGACGCGAGTGCTATCTGCAATGTGTATGGTCAATTGAGCACAATAGTGAATCTCCTTACCAGAAAACAACTCTTGCTGCTAGGACCAGAAATTGCATGTGATTCAACTCCGTTTATGAAAGGGAATTAAACTCTGGCTCGCCTTACAAGAAACACACTCTGCTTTTGAGAAAGCAGCACTCTTCTACTCTACTGTGTTTGCTATAGAGCCAGAACAGTCAGCTTGCTCAGAACCAAAGAACTGTGCTTCCTACACACAATGGCCATAACTAGTTCAACTCTCCTTAGGAAACGGACAAGAACAGTAGTTTCTCTTGCGTCCAATACACTGCATTTGCTGGGATAAGACGCGAGTGCTATTTGCAATGTGTATGGCCAATTGAGCACAATAGTGAATCTCCTTACCAGAAAACAACTTTTGCTGCTAGGACCAGAAACTGCATGTGATTCAACTCCGTTAATGAAAGGGAAATCAACTCTAGCTCGCCTTACAAGAAACACACTCTGCTTTTGAAAAAGCAGCACTCTTCTACTCTACTGTGTTTCCTATAGAGCCAGAACAGTCAGCTTGCTCAGAACTAAAGAACTGTGCTTCCTACACACAAAGGCCATATCTAATTCAACTCTGCTTAGGAAACTAACAAGAACAGTAGTTTCTCTTGCGTCCAATAAACTGCATTTGCTGGGATAAGACGCGAGTGCTATTTGCACTGTGTATGGCCAATTGAGCACAATAGTGAATCTCCTTACCAGAAAACAACTCTTGCTGCTAGGACCAGAAACTGCATGTGATTCAACTCCGTTTATGAAAGGGAATTAAACTCTGGCTCGCCTTACAAGAAACACACTGTGCTTTAGAGAAAGCAGCACTCTTCTACTCTACTGTGATTCCTATATAGCCAGAACAGTCAGCTTGCTCAGAACTAAAGAACTGTGCTTCCTACACAAAAGGGCAATATCTAATTCAACTCTGCTTAGGAAACTGACAAGAACAGTAGTTTCTCTTGCGTCCAATACACTGCATTTGCTGGGAACAGACGCGAGTGCTTTTTGCAATGTGTATGGCCAATTGAGCACAATAGTGAATCTCCTTACCAGAAAACAACTCTTGCTGCTAGGACCAGAAATTGCATGTGATTCAACTCCGTTTATGAAAGGGAATTAAACTCTGGCTCGCCTTACAAGAAACACACTCTGCTTTTGAGAAAGCAGCACTCTTCTACTCTACTGTGTTTGCTATAGAGCCAGAACAGTCAGCTTGCTCAGAACCAAAGAACTGTGCTTCCTACACACAATGGCCATAAGTAGTTCAACTCTGCTTAGGAAACGGACAAGAACAGTAGTTTCTCTTGCGTCCAATACAATGCACTTGCTGGGTACAGACGCGAGTGCTATTTGTACTGTGTATGGCCAATTGAGCACAATAGTGAATCTCCTTACCAGAAAACAACTTTTGCTGCTAGGACCAGAAACTGCATGTGATTCAACTCCGTTTATGAAAGGGAATTAAACTCTGGCTCGCCTTACAAGAAACACACTCTGCTTTAGAGAAAGCAGCACTCTTCTACTCTACTCTGTTTCCTACATAGCCAGAACAGTCAGCTTGCTCAGAAACAAAGAACTGTGCTTCCTACACACAATGGCCATAACTAGTACAACTCTGCTTAGGAAACTGACAAGAACAGTAGTTTCTCTTGCGTCCAATACAATGCACTTGCTGGGTACAGACGCGAGTGCTATTTGCACTGTGTATGGCCAAATGAGCAAAATAGTGACTCTCCTTACCAGAAAACAACTCTTGGTGCTAGGACCAGAAACTGCATGTGATTCAACTCCGTTTATGAAAGGGAATTTAACTCTAGCTTGCCTTAGAAGAAACACACTCTGCTTTTGAGAAAGCAGCACTCTTCTACTCTACTGTGTTTCCTATATAGCCAGAACAGTCAGCTTGCTCAGAACTAAAGAACTGTGCTTCCTACACACAAGGGCCATATCTAATTCAACTCTGCTTAGGAAACTGACAAGAACAGTAGTTTCTCTTGCGTCCAATACACTGCATTTGCTGGGATAAGACGCGAGTGCTATTTGCAATGTGTATGGCCAATTGAGCACAATAGTGAATCTCCTTACCAGAAAACAACTTTTGCTGCTAGGACCAGAAACTGCATGTGATTCAACTCCGTTTATGAAAGGGAAATCAACTCTAGCTCGCCTTACAAGAAACACACTCTGCTTTTGAAAAAGCAGCACTCTTCTACTCTACTGTGTTTCCTATATAGCCAGAACAGTCAGCTTGCTCAGAACTAAAGAACTGTGCTTCCTACACACAAAGGCCATATCTAATTCAACTCTGCTTAGGAAACTGACAAGAACAGTAGTTTCTCTTGCGTCCAATACACTGCATTTGCTGGGATAAGACGCGAGTGCTATTTGCACTGTGTATGGCCAATTGAGCACAATAGTGAATCTCCTTACCAGAAAACAACTCTTGCTGCTAGGACCAGAAACTGCATGTGATTCAACTCCGTTTATGAAAGGGAATTAAACTCTGGCTCGCCTTACAAGAAACACACTCTGCTTTAGAGAAAGCAGCACTCTTCTACTCTACTGTGATTCCTATATAGCCAGAACAGTCAGCTTGCTCAGAACTAAAGAACTGTGCTTCCTACACACAAAGGCCATATCTAATTCAACTCTGCTTAGGAAACTGACAAGAACAGTAGTTTCTCTTGCGTCCAATACACTGCATTTGCTGGGAACAGACGCGAGTGCTATTTGCAATGTGTATGGCCAATTGAGCACAATAGTGAATCTCCTTACCAGAAAACAACTCTTGCTGCTAGGACCAGAAATTGCATGTGATTCAACTCCGTTTATGAAAGGGAATTAAACTCTGGCTCGCCTTACAAGAAACACACTCTGCTTTTGAGAAAGCAGCACTCTTCTACTCTACTGTGTTTGCTATAGAGCCAGAACAGTCAGCTTGCTCAGAACCAAAGAACTGTGCTTCCTACACACAATGGCCATAACTAGTTCAACTCTGCTTAGGAAACGGACAAGAACAGTAGTTTCTCTTGCGTCCAATACAATGCACTTGCTGGGTACAGACGCGAGTGCTATTTGCACTGTGTATGGCCAATTGAGCACAATAGTGAATCTCCTTACCAGAAAACAACTTTTGCTGCTAGGACCAGAAACTACATGTGATTCAACTCCGTTTATGAAAGGGAATTAACCTCTGGCTCGCCATACAAGAAACACACTCTGCTTTAGAGAAAGCAGCACTCATCTATTCTACTCTGTTTCCTACATAGCCAGAACAGTCAGCTTGCTCAGAACTAAAGAACTGTGCTTCCTACACACAAAGGCCATATCTAATTCAACTCTGCTTCGGAAACTGACAAGAACAGTAGTTTCTCTTGCGTCCAATACACTGCATTTGCTGGGATAAGACGCGAGTGCTATTTGCACTGTGTATGGCCAATTGAGCACAATAGTGACTCTCCTTACCAGAAAACAACTTTTGCTGCTAGGACCAGAAACTGCATGTGATTCAACTCCGTTTATGAAAGGGAATTAAACTCTGGCTCGCCTTACAAGAAACACACTCTGCTTTTGAGAAAGCAGCACTCTTCTACTCTACTGTGTTTGCTATAGAGCCAGAAGAGTCAGCTTGCTCAGAACCAAAGAACTGTGCTTCCTACACACAATGGCCATAACTAGTTCAACTCTGCTTAGGAAACTGACAAGAACAGTAGTTTCTCTTGCTTCCAATACAATGCATTTGCTGGGTACAGAAGCGAGTGCTATTTGCACTGTGTATGGCCAAATGAGCACAATAGTGACTCTCCTTACCAGAAAACAACTCTTGGTGCTAGGACCAGAAACTGCATGTGATTCACCTCCGTTTATGAAAGGGAATTCAACTCTAGCTTGCCTTACAAGAAACACACTCTGCTTTTGAGAAAGCAGCACTCTTCTACTCTACTGTGTTTCCTATATAGCCAGAACAGTCAGCTTGCTCAGAACTAAAGAACTGTGCTTCCTACACACAAGGGCCATATCTAATTCAACTCTGCTTAGGAAACTGACAAGAACAGTAGTTTCTCTTGCGTCCAATACACTGCATTTGCTGGGATAAGACGCGAGTGCTATTTGCACTGTGTATGGCCAATTGAGCACAATAGTGAATCTCCTTACCAGAAAACAACTTTTGCTGCTAGGACCAGAAACTGCATGTGATTCAACTCCGTTTATGAACGGGAAATCAACTCTAGCTGGCCTTACTTGAAACACACTCTGCTTTAGAGAAAGCAGCACTCTTCTACTCTACTGTGTTTCCTATATAGCCAGAACTGTCAGCTTGCTCAGAACTAAAGAACTCTGCTTCCTACACACAAGGGCCATATCTAATTCAACTCTGCTTAGGAAACTGACAAGAACAGTAGTTTCTCTTGCGTCCAATACACTGCATTTGCTGGGAACAGACGCGAGTGCTATCTGAAATGTGTATGGCCAATTGAGCACAATAGTGAATCTCCTTACCAGAAAACAACTCTTGCTGCTAGGACCAGAAATTGCATGTGATTCAACTCCGTTTATGAAAGGGAATTAAACTCTGGCTCGCCTTACAAGAAACACACTCTGCTTTTGAGAAAGCAGCACTCTTCTACTCTACTGTGTTTGCTATAGAGCCAGAACAGTCAGCTTGCTCAGAACCAAAGAACTGTGCTTCCTACACACAATGGCCATAACTAGTTCAACTCTCCTTAGGAAACGGACAAGAACAGTAGTTTCTCTTGCGTCCAATACACTGCATTTGCTGGGATAAGACGCGAGTGCTATTTGCAATGTGTATGGCCAATTGAGCACAATAGTGAATCTCCTTACCAGAAAACAACTCTTGCTGCTAGGACCAGAAATTGCATGTGATTCAACTCCGTTTATGAAAGGGAATTAAACTCTGGCTCGCCTTACAATAAACACACTCTGCTTTTGAGAAAGCAGCACTCTTCTACTCTACTGTGTTTCCTATAGAGCCAGAACAGTCAGCTTGCTCAGAACTAAAGAACTGTGCTTCCCACACACAATGGCCATAACTAGTTCAACTCTGCTTAGGAAACGGACAAGAACAGTAGTTTCTCTTGCGTCCAAAACAATGCACTTGCTGGGTACAGACGCGAGTGCTATTTGCACTGTGTATGGCCAAATGAGCACAATAGTGAATCTCCTTACCAGAAAACAACTCTTGGTGCTAGGAACAGAAACTGCATGTGATTCAACTCCGTTTATGAAAGGGAATTCAACTCTAGCTTGCCTTACAAGAAACACACTCTGCTTTTGAGAAAGCAGCACTCTTCTACTCTACTCTGTTTCCTACATAGCCAGAACAGTCAACTTGCTCAGAACCAAAGAACTGTGCTTCCTACACACAATGGCCATATCTAATTCAACTCTGCTTAGGAAACTGACAAGATCAGTAGTTTCTCTTTCGTCCAATACAATGTACTTGCTGGGTACAGACGCGAGTGCTATTTGCACTGTGTATGGCCAAATGAGCACAATAGTGACGCTCCTTACCAGAAAACAACTCTTGCTGCTAGGACCAGAAACTGCATGTGATTCAACTCCGTTTATGAAAGGGAATTCAACTCTAGCTTGCCTTACAAGAAACACACTCTGCTTTTGAGAAAGCAGCACTCTTCTACTCTACTGTGATTCCTATATAGCCAGAACAGTCAGCGTGCTCAGAACTAAAGAACTGTGCTTCCTACACACAAAGGCCATATCTAATTGAACTCTGCTTAGGAAACTGACAAGAACAGTAGTTTCTCTTGCGTCCAATACAATGCACTTGCTGGGTACAGACGCGAGTGCTATTTGCACTGTGTATGGCCAATTGAGCACAATAGTGAATCTCCTTACCAGAAAACAACTTTTGCTGCTAGGACCAGAAACTGCATGTGATTCAACTCCGTTTATGAAAAGGAATTAAACTCTGCCTCGCCTTACAAGAAACACACTCTTCTTTAGAGAAAGCAGCACTCTTCTACTCTACTCTGTTTCCTACATAGCCAGAACAGTCAGCTTGCTCAGAACCAAAGAACTGTGCTTCCTACACACAATGGCCATAACTAGTTCAACTCTGCTTAGGAAACTGACAAGAACAGTAGTTTCTCTTGCGTCCAATACACTGCATTTGCTGGGAACAGACGCGAGTGCTATTTGCAATGTGTATGGCCAATTGAGCACAATAGTGAATCTCCTTACCAGAAAACAACTCTTGCTGCTAGGACCAGAAATTGCATGTGATTCAACTCCGTTTATGAAAGGGAATTAAACTCTGGCTCGCCTTACAAGAAACACACTCTGCTTTTGAGAAAGCAGCACTCTTCTACTCTACTGTGTTTGCTAAAGAGCCAGAACAGTCAGCTTGCTCAGAACCAAAGAACTGTGCTTCCTACACACAATGGCCATAACTAGTTCAACTCTGCTGAGGAAACTGACAAGAACAGTAGTTTCTCTTGCGTCCAATACAATGCACTTGCTGGGTACAGACGCGAGTGCTATTTGCACTGTGTATGGCCAATTGAGCACAATAGTGAATCTCCTTACCAGAAAACAACTTTTGCTGCTAGGAACAGAAACTGCATGTGATTCAACTCCGTTTATGAAAGGGAATTAAACTCTGGCTCGCCTTACAAGAAACACACTCTGCTTTAGAGAAAGCAGCACTCTTCTACTCTACTCTGTTTCCTACATAGCCAGAACAGTCAGCTTGCTCAGAACTAAAGAACTGTGCTTCCTACACACAAGGGCCATATCTAATTCAACTCTGCTTAGGAAACTGACAAGAACAGTAGTTTCTCTTGCGTCCAATACACTGCATTTGCTGGGAACAGACGCGAGTGCTATTTGCAATGTGTATGGCCAATTGAGCACAATAGTGAATCTCCTTACCAGAAAACAACTCTTGCTGCTAGGACCAGAAATTGCATGTGATTCAACTCCGTTTATGAAAGGGAATTAAACTCTGGCTCGCCTTACAATAAACACACTCTGCTTTTGAGAAAGCAGCACTCTTCTACTCTACTGTGTTTCCTATAGAGCCAAAACAGTCAGCTTGCTCAGAACTAAAGAACTGTGCTTCCCACACACAATGGCCATAACTAGTTCAACTCTGCTTAGGAAACGGACAAGAACAGTAGTTTCTCTTGCGTCCAATAAAATGCACTTGCTGGGTACAGACGCGAGTGCTATTTGCACTGTGTATGGCCAAATGAGCACAATAGTGAATCTCCTTACCAGAAAA
The DNA here is from genome assembly GCF_007827085.1 of Peromyscus californicus insignis. Lineage (NCBI taxonomy): Eukaryota > Metazoa > Chordata > Mammalia > Rodentia > Cricetidae > Peromyscus > Peromyscus californicus. The sequence goes on along the minus strand of NW_026294467.1, from coordinate 53,721 downwards.
CAACTCTTGGTGCTAGGACCAGAAACTGCATGTGATTCAACTCCGTTTATGAAAGGGAATTAAACTCTGCCTCGCCTTACAAGAAACACACTCTGCTTTAGAGAAAGCAGCACTCTTCTACTCTACTCTGTTTCCTACATAGCCAGAACAGTCAGCTTGCTCAGAACCAAAGAACTGTGCTTCCTACACACAATGGCCATAACTAGTTCAACTCTGCTTAGGAAACTGACAAGAACAGTAGTTTCTCTTGCGTCCAATACAATGCACTTGCTGGGTACAGACGCGAGTGCCATTTGCACTGTGTATGGCCAAATGAGTACAATAGTGACTCTCCTTACCAGAAAACAACTCTTGGTGCTAGGACCAGAAACTGCATGTGATTCAACTCCGTTTATGAAAGGGAATTCAACTCTAGCTTGCCTTACAACAAACACACTCTGCTTTTGAGGAAGCAGCACTCTTCTACTCTACTGTGTTTCCTATATAGACAGAACAGTCAGCTTGCTCAGAACTAAAGAACTGTGCTTCCTACACACAAGGGCAATATCTAATTCAACTCTGCTTAGGAAACTGACAAGAACAGTAGTTTCTCTTGCGTCCAATACACTGCATTTGCTGGGAACAGACGCGAGTGCTATTTGCAATGTGTATGGCCAATTGAGCACAATAGTGAATCTCCTTACCAGAAAACAACTCTTGCTGTTAGGACCAGAAATTGCATGTGATTCAACTCCGTTTATGAAAGGGAATTAAACTCTGGCTCGCCTTACAAGAAACACACTCTGCTTTTGAGAAAGCAGCACTCTTCTACTCTACTGTGTTTGCTATAGAGCCAGAACAGTCAGCATGCTCAGAACCAAAGAACTGTGCTTCCTACACACAATGGCCATTACTAGTTCAACTCTGCTGAGGAAACTGACAAGAACAGTAGTTTATCTTGCGTCCAATACAATGCACTTGCTGGGTACAGACGCGAGTGCTATTTGCACTGTGTATGGCCAAATGAGCACAATAGTGACTCTCCTTACCAGAAAACAACTCTTGGTGCTAGGACCAGAAACTGCATGTGATTCAACTCCGTTTATGAAAGGGAATTCAACTCTAGCTTGCCTTACAAGAAACACACTCTGCTTTTGAGAAAGCAGCACTCTTCTACTCTACTGTGTTTCCTATATAGCCAGAACAGTCAGCTTGCTCAGAACTAAAGAACTGTGCTTCCTACACACAAGGGCCATATCTAATTCAACTCTGCTTAGGAAACTGACAAGAACAGTAGTTTCTCTTGCGTCCAATACACTGCATTTGCTGGGATAAGACGCGAGTGCTATTTGCAATGTGTATGGCCAATTGAGCACAATAGTGAATCTCCTTACCAGAAAACAACTTTTGCTGCTAGGACCAGAAACTGCATGTGATTCAACTCCGTTTATGAAAGGGAATTAAACTCTGGCTTGCCTTACAAGAAACACACCCTGCTTTAGAGAAAGCAGCACTCTTCTACGCTACTGTGATTCCTATATAGCCAGAACAGTCAGCTTGCTCAGAACTAAAGAACTGTGCTTCCTACACACAAGGGCAATATCTAATTCAACTCTGCTTAGGAAACTGACAAGATCAGTAGTTTCTCTTGCGTCCAATACACTGCATTTGCTGGGAACAGACGCGAGTGCTATTTGCAATGTGTATGGCCAATTGAGCACAATAGTGAATCTCCTTACCAGAAAACAACTCTTGCTGCTAGGACCAGAAATTGCATGTGATTCAACTCCGTTTATGAAAGGGAATTAAACTCTGGCTCGCCTTACAAGAAACACACTCTGATTTTGAAAAAGCAGCACTCTTCTACTCTACTGTGTTTGCTATAGAGCCAGAACAGTCAGCTTGCTCAGAACCAAAGAACTGTGCTTCCTACACACAATGGCCATAACTAGTTCAACTCTGCTGAGGAAACTGACAAGAACAGTAGTTTCTCTTGCGTCCAATACAATGCACTTGCTGGGTACAGACGCGAGTGCTATTTGCACTGTGTATGGCCAAATGAGCACAATAGTGACAATCCTTACCAGAAAACAACTCTTGGTTCTAGGACCAGAAACTGTATGTGATTCAACTCCGTTTATGAAAGGGAATTCAACTCTAGCTTGCCTTACAAGAAACACACTCTGCTTTTGAGAAAGCCGCACTCTTCTACTCTACTGTGTTTCCTATATAGCCAGAACAGTCAGCTTGCTCAGAACTAAAGAACTGTGCTTCCTACACACAAGGGCCATATCTAATTCAACTCTGCTTAGGAAACTGACAAGAAGAGTAGTTTCTCTTGCGTCCAATACACTGCATTTGCTGGGTACAGACGCGAGTGCTATTTGCACTGTGTATGGCCAATTGAGCACAATAGTGAATCTCCTTACCAGAAAACAACTTTTGCTGCTAGGACCAGAAACTGCATGTGATTCAACTCCGTTTATGAAAGGGAATTAAACTCTGCCTCGCCTTACAAGAAACACACTCTGCTTTAGAGAAAGCAGCACTCTTCTACTCTACTCTGTTTGCTACATAGCCAGAACAGTCAGCTTGCTCAGAACAAAAGAACTGTGCTTCCTACACACAATGGCCATAACTAGTTCAACTCTGCTTAGGAAACTGACAAGAACAGTAGTTTCTCTTGCGTCCAATACACTGCATTTGCTGGGAACAGACGCGAGTGCTATTTGCAATGTGTATGGCCAATTGAGCACAATAGTGAATCTCCTTACCAGAAAACAACTCTTGCTGCTAGGACCAGAAATTGCATGTGATTCAACTCCGTTTATGAAAGGGAATTAAACTCCGGCTTGCCTTACAAGAAACACACTCTGCTTTTGAGAAAGCAGCACTCTTCTACTCTACTGTGTTTGCTATAGAGCCAGAACAGTCAGCTTGCTCAGAACCAAAGAACTGTGCTTCCTACACACAATGGCCATAACTAGTTCAACTCTGCTGAGGAAACTGACAAGAACAGTAGTTTCTCTTGCGTCCAATACAATGCACTTGCTGGGTACAGACGCGAGTGCTATTTGCACTGTGTATGGCCAAATGAGCACAATAGTGAATCTCCTTACCAGAAAACAACTCTTGGTGCTAGGACCAGAAACTGCATGTGATTCAACTCCGTTTATGAAAGGGAATTCAACTCTAGCTGGCCTTACAAGAAACACACTCTGCTTTTGAGAAAGCAGCACTCTTCTACTCTACTGTGTTTCCTATATAGCCAGAACAGTCAGCGTGCTCAGAACTAAAGAACTGTGCTTGCTACACACAAGGGCCATATCTAATTCAACCCTGCTTTGGAAACTGACAAGAACAGTAGTTTCTCTTGCGTCCAATACACTGCATTTGCTGGGATAAGACGCGAGTGCTATTTGCACTTGTATGGCCAATTGAGCACAATAGTGAATCTCCTTACCAGAAAACAACTTTTGCTGCTAGGACCAGAAACTGCATGTGATTCAACTCCGTTTATGAAAGGGAAATCAACTCTAGCTGGCCTTACAAGAAACACACTCTGCTTTAGAGAAAGCAGCACTCTTCTTCTCTACTGTGATTCCTATATAGCCAGAACAGTCACCTTGCTCAGAACTAAAGAACTGTGCTTCCTACACACAAGGGCAATATCTAATTCAACTCTGCTTAGGAAACTGACAAGAACAGTAGTTTCTCTTGCGTCCAATACACTGCATTTGCTGGGAACAGACGCGAGTGCTATTTGCAATGTGTATGGCCAATTGAGCACAATAGTGAATCTCCTTACCAGAAAACAACTCTTGCTGCTAGGACCAGAAATTGCATGTGATTCAACTCCGTTTATGAAAGGGAATTAAACTCTGGCTCGCCTTACAAGAAACACACTCTGCTTTTGAGAAAGCAGCACTCTTCTACTCTACTGTGTTTGCTATAGAGCCAGAACAGTCAGCTTGCTCAGAAACAAAGAACTGTGCTTCCTACACACAATGGCCATAACTAGTTCAACTCTCCTTAGGAAACGGACAAGAACAGTAGTTTCTCTTGCGTCCAATACAATGCACTTGCTGGGTACAGACGCGAGTGCTATTTGCACTGTGTATGGCCAATTGAGCACAATAGTGAATCTCCTTACCAGAAAACAACTTTTGCTGCTAGGACCAGAAACTGCATGTGATTCAACTCCGTTTATGAAAGGGAATTAAACTCTGCCTCGCCTTACAAGAAACACACTCTGCTTTAGATAAAGCAGCACTCTTCTACTCTACTCTGTTTGCTACATAGCCAGAACAGTCAGCTTGCTCAGAACCAAAAACTGTGCTTCCTACACACAATGGCCATAACTAGTTCAACTCTGCTTAGGAAACTGACAAGAACAGTAGTTTCTCTTGCGTCCAATACACTGCATTTGCTGGGAACAGACGCGAGTGCTATTTGCAATGTGTATGGCCAATTGAGCACAATAGTGAATCTCCTTACCAGAAAACAACTCTTGCTGCTAGGACCAGAAATTGCATGTGATTCAACTCCGTTTATGAAAGGGAATTAAACTCTGGCTCGCCTTACAAGAAACACACTCTGCTTTTGAGAAAGCAGCACTCTTCTACTCTACTGTGTTTGCTATAGAGCCAGAACAGTCAGCTTGCTCAGAACCAAAGAACTGTGCTTCCTACACACAATGGCCATAACTAGTTCAACTCTGCTGAGGAAACTGAAAAGAACAGTAGTTTCTCTTGCGTCCAATACAATGCACTTGCTGGGTACAGACGCGAGTGCTATTTGCACTGTGTATGGCCAAATGAGCACAATAGTGACTCTCCTTACCAGAAAACAACTCTTGGTGCTAGGACCAGAAACTGCATGTGATTCAACTCCGTTTATGAAAGGGAATTCAACTCTAGCTTGCCTTACAAGAAACACACTGTGCTTTTGAGAAAGCAGCACTCTTCTACTCTACTCTGTTTCCTACATAGCCAGAACAGTCAGCTTGCTCAGAACCAAAGAACTGTGCTTCCTACACACAATGGCCATAACTAGTTCAACTCTGCTTAGGAAACTGACAAGAACAGTAGTTTCTCTTGCGTCCAATACAATGCACTTGCTGGGTACAGACGCGAGTGCCATTTGCACTGTGTATGGCCAAATGAGCACAATAGTGACTCTCCTTACCAGAAAACAACTCTTGGTGCTAGGACCAGAAACTGCATGTGATTCAACTCCGTTTATGAAAGGGAATTCAACTCTAGCTTGCCTTACAACAAACACACTCTGCTTTTGAGAAAGCAGCACTCTTCTACTCTACTGTGTTTCCTATATAGACAGAACAGTCAGCTTGCTCAGAACTAAAGAACTGTGCTTCCTACACACAAGGGCAATATCTAATTCAACTCTGCTTAGGAAACTGACAAGAACAGTAGTTTCTCTTGCGTCCAATACACTGCATTTGCTGGGTACAGACGCGAGTGCTATTTGCACTGTGTATGGCCAATTGAGCACAATAGTGAATCTCCTTACCAGAAAACAACTTTTGCTGCTAGGACCAGAAACTGCATGTGATTCAACTCCGTTTATGAAAGGGAATTAAACTCTGCCTCGCCTTACAAGAAACACACTCTGCTTTAGAGAAAGCAGCACTCTTCTACTCTACTCTGTTTGCTACATAGCCAGAACAGTCAGCTTGCTCAGAACAAAAGAACTGTGCTTCCTACACACAATGGCCATAACTAGTTCAACTCTGCTTAGGAAACTGACAAGAACAGTAGTTTCTCTTGCGTCCAATACACTGCATTTGCTGGGAACAGACGCGAGTGCTATTTGCAATGTGTATGGCCAATTGAGCACAATAGTGAATCTCCTTACCAGAAAACAACTCTTGCTGCTAGGACCAGAAATTGCATGTGATTCAACTCCGTTTATGAAAGGGAATTAAACTCCGGCTTGCCTTACAAGAAACACACTCTGCTTTTGAGAAAGCAGCACTCTTCTACTCTACTGTGTTTGCTATAGAGCCAGAACAGTCAGCTTGCTCAGAACCAAAGAACTGTGCTTCCTACACACAATGGCCATAACTAGTTCAACTCTGCTGAGGAAACTGACAAGAACAGTAGTTTCTCTTGCGTCCAATACAATGCACTTGCTGGGTACAGACGCGAGTGCTATTTGCACTGTGTATGGCCAAATGAGCACAATAGTGAATCTCCTTACCAGAAAACAACTCTTGGTGCTAGGACCAGAAACTGCATGTGATTCAACTCCGTTTATGAAAGGGAATTCAACTCTAGCTGGCCTTACAAGAAACACACTCTGCTTTTGAGAAAGCAGCACTCTTCTACTCTACTGTGTTTCCTATATAGCCAGAACAGTCAGCGTGCTCAGAACTAAAGAACTGTGCTTGCTACACACAAGGGCCATATCTAATTCAACCCTGCTTTGGAAACTGACAAGAACAGTAGTTTCTCTTGCGTCCAATACACTGCATTTGCTGGGATAAGACGCGAGTGCTATTTGCACTTGTATGGCCAATTGAGCACAATAGTGAATCTCCTTACCAGAAAACAACTTTTGCTGCTAGGACCAGAAACTGCATGTGATTCAACTCCGTTTATGAAAGGGAAATCAACTCTAGCTGGCCTTACAAGAAACACACTCTGCTTTAGAGAAAGCAGCACTCTTCTTCTCTACTGTGATTCCTATATAGCCAGAACAGTCACCTTGCTCAGAACTAAAGAACTGTGCTTCCTACACACAAGGGCAATATCTAATTCAACTCTGCTTAGGAAACTGACAAGAACAGTAGTTTCTCTTGCGTCCAATACACTGCATTTGCTGGGAACAGACGCGAGTGCTATTTGCAATGTGTATGGCCAATTGAGCACAATAGTGAATCTCCTTACCAGAAAACAACTCTTGCTGCTAGGACCAGAAATTGCATGTGATTCAACTCCGTTTATGAAAGGGAATTAAACTCTGGCTCGCCTTACAAGAAACACACTCTGCTTTTGAGAAAGCAGCACTCTTCTACTCTACTGTGTTTGCTATAGAGCCAGAACAGTCAGCTTGCTCAGAAACAAAGAACTGTGCTTCCTACACACAATGGCCATAACTAGTTCAACTCTCCTTAGGAAACGGACAAGAACAGTAGTTTCTCTTGCGTCCAATACAATGCACTTGCTGGGTACAGACGCGAGTGCTATTTGCACTGTGTATGGCCAATTGAGCACAATAGTGAATCTCCTTACCAGAAAACAACTTTTGCTGCTAGGACCAGAAACTGCATGTGATTCAACTCCGTTTATGAAAGGGAATTAAACTCTGCCTCGCCTTACAAGAAACACACTCTGCTTTAGATAAAGCAGCACTCTTCTACTCTACTCTGTTTGCTACATAGCCAGAACAGTCAGCTTGCTCAGAACCAAAAACTGTGCTTCCTACACACAATGGCCATAACTAGTTCAACTCTGCTTAGGAAACTGACAAGAACAGTAGTTTCTCTTGCGTCCAATACACTGCATTTGCTGGGAACAGACGCGAGTGCTATTTGCAATGTGTATGGCCAATTGAGCACAATAGTGAATCTCCTTACCAGAAAACAACTCTTGCTGCTAGGACCAGAAATTGCATGTGATTCAACTCCGTTTATGAAAGGGAATTAAACTCTGGCTCGCCTTACAAGAAACACACTCTGCTTTTGAGAAAGCAGCACTCTTCTACTCTACTGTGTTTGCTATAGAGCCAGAACAGTCAGCTTGCTCAGAACCAAAGAACTGTGCTTCCTACACACAATGGCCATAACTAGTTCAACTCTGCTGAGGAAACTGAAAAGAACAGTAGTTTCTCTTGCGTCCAATACAATGCACTTGCTGGGTACAGACGCGAGTGCTATTTGCACTGTGTATGGCCAAATGAGCACAATAGTGACTCTCCTTACCAGAAAACAACTCTTGGTGCTAGGACCAGAAACTGCATGTGATTCAACTCCGTTTATGAAAGGGAATTCAACTCTAGCTTGCCTTACAAGAAACACACTGTGCTTTTGAGAAAGCAGCACTCTTCTACTCTACTCTGTTTCCTACATAGCCAGAACAGTCAGCTTGCTCAGAACCAAAGAACTGTGCTTCCTACACACAATGGCCATAACTAGTTCAACTCTGCTTAGGAAACTGACAAGAACAGTAGTTTCTCTTGCGTCCAATACAATGCACTTGCTGGGTACAGACGCGAGTGCCATTTGCACTGTGTATGGCCAAATGAGCACAATAGTGACTCTCCTTACCAGAAAACAACTCTTGGTGCTAGGACCAGAAACTGCATGTGATTCAACTCCGTTTATGAAAGGGAATTCAACTCTAGCTTGCCTTACAACAAACACACTCTGCTTTTGAGAAAGCAGCACTCTTCTACTCTACTGTGTTTCCTATATAGACAGAACAGTCAGCTTGCTCAGAACTAAAGAACTGTGCTTCCTACACACAAGGGCAATATCTAATTCAACTCTGCTTAGGAAACTGACAAGAACAGTAGTTTCTCTTGCGTCCAATACACTGCATTTGCTGGGAACAGACGCGAGTGCTATTTGCAATGTGTATGGCCAATTGAGCACAATAGTGAATCTCCTTACCAGAAAACAACTCTTGCTGTTAGGACCAGAAATTGCATGTGATTCAACTCCGTTTATGAAAGGGAATTAAACTCTGGCTCGCCTTACAAGAAACACACTCTGCTTTTGAGAAAGCAGCACTCTTCTACTCTACTGTGTTTGCTATAGAGCCAGAACAGTCAGCATGCTCAGAACCAAAGAACTGTGCTTCCTACACACAATGGCCATTACTAGTTCAACTCTGCTGAGGAAACTGACAAGAACAGTAGTTTATCTTGCGTCCAATACAATGCACTTGCTGGGTACAGACGCGAGTGCTATTTGCACTGTGTATGGCCAAATGAGCACAATAGTGACTCTCCTTACCAGAAAACAACTCTTGGTGCTAGGACCAGAAACTGCATGTGATTCAACTCCGTTTATGAAAGGGAATTCAACTCTAGCTTGCCTTACAAGAAACACACTCTGCTTTTGAGAAAGCAGCACTCTTCTACTCTACTGTGTTTCCTATATAGCCAGAACAGTCAGCTTGCTCAGAACTAAAGAACTGTGCTTCCTACACACAAGGGCCATATCTAATTCAACTCTGCTTAGGAAACTGACAAGAACAGTAGTTTCTCTTGCGTCCAATACACTGCATTTGCTGGGATAAGACGCGAGTGCTATTTGCAATGTGTATGGCCAATTGAGCACAATAGTGAATCTCCTTACCAGAAAACAACTTTTGCTGCTAGGACCAGAAACTGCATGTGATTCAACTCCGTTTATGAAAGGGAATTAAACTCTGGCTCGCCTTACAAGAAACACACCCTGCTTTAGAGAAAGCAGCACTCTTCTACGCTACTGTGATTCCTATATAGCCAGAACAGTCAGCTTGCTCAGAACTAAAGAACTGTGCTTCCTACACACAAGGGCAATATCTAATTCAACTCTGCTTAGGAAACTGACAAGATCAGTAGTTTCTCTTGCGTCCAATACACTGCATTTGCTGGGAACAGACGCGAGTGCTATTTGCAATGTGTATGGCCAATTGAGCACAATAGTGAATCTCCTTACCAGAAAACAACTCTTGCTGCTAGGACCAGAAATTGCATGTGATTCAACTCCGTTTATGAAAGGGAATTAAACTCTGGCTCGCCTTACAAGAAACACACTCTGATTTTGAAAAAGCAGCACTCTTCTACTCTACTGTGTTTGCTATAGAGCCAGAACAGTCAGCTTGCTCAGAACCAAAGAACTGTGCTTCCTACACACAATGGCCATAACTAGTTCAACTCTGCTGAGGAAACTGACAAGAACAGTAGTTTCTCTTGCGTCCAATACAATGCACTTGCTGGGTACAGACGCGAGTGCTATTTGCACTGTGTATGGCCAAATGAGCACAATAGTGACAATCCTTACCAGAAAACAACTCTTGGTTCTAGGACCAGAAACTGTATGTGATTCAACTCCGTTTATGAAAGGGAATTCAACTCTAGCTTGCCTTACAAGAAACACACTCTGCTTTTGAGAAAGCCGCACTCTTCTACTCTACTGTGTTTCCTATATAGCCAGAACAGTCAGCTTGCTCAGAACTAAAGAACTGTGCTTCCTACACACAAGGGCCATATCTAATTCAACTCTGCTTAGGAAACTGACAAGAAGAGTAGTTTCTCTTGCGTCCAATACACTGCATTTGCTGGGTACAGACGCGAGTGCTATTTGCACTGTGTATGGCCAATTGAGCACAATAGTGAATCTCCTTACCAGAAAACAACTTTTGCTGCTAGGACCAGAAACTGCATGTGATTCAACTCCGTTTATGAAAGGGAATTAAACTCTGCCTCGCCTTACAAGAAACACACTCTGCTTTAGAGAAAGCAGCACTCTTCTACTCTACTCTGTTTGCTACATAGCCAGAACAGTCAGCTTGCTCAGAACAAAAGAACTGTGCTTCCTACACACAATGGCCATAACTAGTTCAACTCTGCTTAGGAAACTGACAAGAACAGTAGTTTCTCTTGCGTCCAATACACTGCATTTGCTGGGAACAGACGCGAGTGCTATTTGCAATGTGTATGGCCAATTGAGCACAATAGTGAATCTCCTTACCAGAAAACAACTCTTGCTGCTAGGACCAGAAATTGCATGTGATTCAACTCCGTTTATGAAAGGGAATTAAACTCCGGCTTGCCTTACAAGAAACACACTCTGCTTTTGAGAAAGCAGCACTCTTCTACTCTACTGTGTTTGCTATAGAGCCAGAACAGTCAGCTTGCTCAGAACCAAAGAACTGTGCTTCCTACACACAATGGCCATAACTAGTTCAACTCTGCTGAGGAAACTGACAAGAACAGTAGTTTCTCTTGCGTCCAATACAATGCACTTGCTGGGTACAGACGCGAGTGCTATTTGCACTGTGTATGGCCAAATGAGCACAATAGTGAATCTCCTTACCAGAAAACAACTCTTGGTGCTAGGACCAGAAACTGCATGTGATTCAACTCCGTTTATGAAAGGGAATTCAACTCTAGCTGGCCTTACAAGAAACACACTCTGCTTTTGAGAAAGCAGCACTCTTCTACTCTACTGTGTTTCCTATATAGCCAGAACAGTCAGCGTGCTCAGAACTAAAGAACTGTGCTTGCTACACACAAGGGCCATATCTAATTCAACCCTGCTTTGGAAACTGACAAGAACAGTAGTTTCTCTTGCGTCCAATACACTGCATTTGCTGGGATAAGACGCGAGTGCTATTTGCACTTGTATGGCCAATTGAGCACAATAGTGAATCTCCTTACCAGAAAACAACTTTTGCTGCTAGGACCAGAAACTGCATGTGATTCAACTCCGTTTATGAAAGGGAAATCAACTCTAGCTGGCCTTACAAGAAACACACTCTGCTTTAGAGAAAGCAGCACTCTTCTTCTCTACTGTGATTCCTATATAGCCAGAACAGTCACCTTGCTCAGAACTAAAGAACTGTGCTTCCTACACACAAGGGCAATATCTAATTCAACTCTGCTTAGGAAACTGACAAGAACAGTAGTTTCTCTTGCGTCCAATACACTGCATTTGCTGGGAACAGACGCGAGTGCTATTTGCAATGTGTATGGCCAATTGAGCACAATAGTGAATCTCCTTACCAGAAAACAACTCTTGCTGCTAGGACCAGAAATTGCATGTGATTCAACTCCGTTTATGAAAGGGAATTAAACTCTGGCTCGCCTTACAAGAAACACACTCTGCTTTTGAGAAAGCAGCACTCTTCTACTCTACTGTGTTTGCTATAGAGCCAGAACAGTCAGCTTGCTCAGAAACAAAGAACTGTGCTTCCTACACACAATGGCCATAACTAGTTCAACTCTCCTTAGGAAACGGACAAGAACAGTAGTTTCTCTTGCGTCCAATACAATGCACTTGCTGGGTACAGACGCGAGTGCTATTTGCACTGTGTATGGCCAATTGAGCACAATAGTGAATCTCCTTACCAGAAAACAACTTTTGCTGCTAGGACCAGAAACTGCATGTGATTCAACTCCGTTTATGAAAGGGAATTAAACTCTGCCTCGCCTTACAAGAAACACACTCTGCTTTAGATAAAGCAGCACTCTTCTACTCTACTCTGTTTGCTACATAGCCAGAACAGTCAGCTTGCTCAGAACCAAAAACTGTGCTTCCTACACACAATGGCCATAACTAGTTCAACTCTGCTTAGGAAACTGACAAGAACAGTAGTTTCTCTTGCGTCCAATACACTGCATTTGCTGGGAACAGACGCGAGTGCTATTTGCAATGTGTATGGCCAATTGAGCACAATAGTGAATCTCCTTACCAGAAAACAACTCTTGCTGCTAGGACCAGAAATTGCATGTGATTCAACTCCGTTTATGAAAGGGAATTAAACTCTGGCTCGCCTTACAAGAAACACACTCTGCTTTTGAGAAAGCAGCACTCTTCTACTCTACTGTGTTTGCTATAGAGCCAGAACAGTCAGCTTGCTCAGAACCAAAGAACTGTGCTTCCTACACACAATGGCCATAACTAGTTCAACTCTGCTGAGGAAACTGAAAAGAACAGTAGTTTCTCTTGCGTCCAATACAATGCACTTGCTGGGTACAGACGCGAGTGCTATTTGCATTGTGTATGGCCAAATGAGCACAATAGTGACTCTCCTTACCAGAAAACAACTCTTGGTGCTAGGACCAGAAACTGCATGTGATTCAACTCCGTTTATGAAAGGGAATTCAACTCTAGCTTGCCTTACAAGAAACACACTGTGCTTTTGAGAAAGCAGCACTCTTCTACTCTACTCTATTTCCTACATAGCCAGAACAGTCAACTTGCTCAGAACCAAAGAACTGTGCTTCCTACACACAATGGCCATATCTAATTCAACTCTGCTTAGGAAACTGACAAGATCAGTAGTTTCTCTTTCGTCCAATACAATGCACTTGCTGGGTACAGACGCGAGTGCTATTTGCACTGTGTATGGCCAAATGAGCACAATAGTGACGCTCCTTACCAGAAAACAACTCTTGGTGCTAGGACCAGAAACTGCATGTGATTCAACTCCGTTTATGAAAGGGAATTCAACTCTAGCTTGCCTTACAAGAAACACACTCTGCTTTTGAGAAAGCAGCACTCTTCTACTCTACTGTGTTTCCTATATAGCCAGAACAGTCAGCTTGCTCAGAACTAAAGAACTGTGCTTCCTACACACAAGGGCCATATCTAATTCAACTCTGCTTAGGAAACTGACAAGAACAGTAGTTTCTCTTGCGTCCAATACACTGCATTTGCTGGGATAAGACGCGAGTGCTATTTGCACTGTGTATGGCCAATTGAGCACAATAGTGAATCTCCTTACCAGAAAACAACTTTTGCTGCTAGGACCAGAAACTGCATGTGATTCAACTCCGTTTATGAAAGGGAATTAAACTCTGCCTCGCCTTACAAGAAACACACTCTGCTTTAGATAAAGCAGCACTCTTCTACTCTACTCTGTTTGCTACATAGCCAGAACAGTCAGCTTGCTCAGAACCAAAAACTGTGCTTCCTACACACAATGGCCATAACTAGTTCAACTCTGCTTAGGAAACTGACAAGAACAGTAGTTTCTCTTGCGTCCAATACACTGCATTTGCTGGGAACAGACGCGAGTGCTATTTGCAATGTGTATGGCCAATTGAGCACAATAGTGAATCTCCTTACCAGAAAACAACTCTTGCTGCTAGGACCAGAAATTGCATGTGATTCAACTCCGTTTATGAAAGGGAATTAAACTCTGGCTCGCCTTACAAGAAACACACTCTGCTTTTGAGAAAGCAGCACTCTTCTACTCTACTGTGTTTGCTATAGAGCCAGAACAGTCAGCTTGCTCAGAACCAAAGAACTGTGCTTCCTACACACAATGGCCATAACTAGTTCAACTCTGCTGAGGAAACTGAAAAGAACAGTAGTTTCTCTTGCGTCCAATACAATGCACTTGCTGGGTACAGACGCGAGTGCTATTTGCACTGTGTATGGCCAAATGAGCACAATAGTGACTCTCCTTACCAGAAAACAACTCTTGGTGCTAGGACCAGAAACTGCATGTGATTCAACTCCGTTTATGAAAGGGAATTCAACTCTAGCTTGCCTTACAAGAAACACACTGTGCTTTTGAGAAAGCAGCACTCTTCTACTCTACTCTATTTCCTACATAGCCAGAACAGTCAACTTGCTCAGAACCAAAGAACTGTGCTTCCTACACACAATGGCCATATCTAATTCAACTCTGCTTAGGAAACTGACAAGATCAGTAGTTTCTCTTTCGTCCAATACAATGCACTTGCTGGGTACAGACGCGAGTGCTATTTGCACTGTGTATGGCCAAATGAGCACAATAGTGACGCTCCTTACCAGAAAACAACTCTTGGTGCTAGGACCAGAAACTGCATGTGATTCAACTCCGTTTATGAAAGGGAATTCAACTCTAGCTTGCCTTACAAGAAACACACTCTGCTTTTGAGAAAGCAGCACTCTTCTACTCTACTGTGTTTCCTATATAGCCAGAACAGTCAGCTTGCTCAGAACTAAAGAACTGTGCTTCCTACACACAAGGGCCATATCTAATTCAACTCTGCTTAGGAAACTGACAAGAACAGTAGTTTCTCTTGCGTCCAATACACTGCATTTGCTGGGATAAGACGCGTGTGCTATTTGCACTGTGTATGGCCAATTGAGCACAATAGTGAATCTCCTTACCAGAAAACAACTTTTGCTGCTAGGACCAGAAACTGCATGTGATTCAACTCCGTTTATGAAAGGGAAATCAACTCTAGCTGGCCTTACAAGAAACACACTCTGCTTTAGAGAAAGCAGCACTCTTCTACTCTACTGTGTTTCCTATATAGCCAGAACTGTCAGCTTGCTCAGAACTAAATAACTGTGCTTCCTACACACAAGGGCCAGATCTAATTCAACTCTGCTTATGAAACTGACAAGAACAGTAGTTTCTCTTGCGTCCAATACACTGCATTTGCTGGGAACAGACGCGAGTGCTATTTGCAATGTGTATGGCCAATTGAGCACAATAGTGAATCTCCTTACCAGAAAACAACTCTTGCTGCTAGGACCAGAAATTGCATGTGATTCAACTCCGTTTATGAAAGGGAATTAAACTCTGGCTCGCCTTACAATAAACACACTCTGCTTTTGAGAAAGCAGCACTCTTCTACTCTACTGTGTTTCCTATAGAGCCAGAACAGTCAGCTTGCTCAGAACTAAAGAACTGTGCTTCCTACACACAATGGCCATAACTAGTTCAACTCTGCTTAGGAAACTGACAAGAACAGTAGTTTCTCTTGCGTCCAATACAATGCACTTGCTGGGTACAGACGCGAGTGCTATTTGCACTGTGTATGGCCAAATGAGCACAATAGTGACTCTCCTTTCCAGAAAACAACTCTTGGTGCTAGGACCAGAAACTGCATGTGATTCAACTCCGTTTATGAAAGGGAATTCAACTCTAGCTTGCCTTACAAGAAACACACTCTGCTTTTGAGAAAGTAGCACTCTTCTACTCTACTCTGCTTCCTACATAGCCAGAACAGTCAACTTGCTCAGAACCAAAGAACTGTGCTTCCTACACACAATGGCCATATCTAATTCAACTCTGCTTAGTAAACTGACAAGAACAGTAGTTTCTCTTGCGTCCAATACAATGCACTTGCTGGGTACAGACGCGAGTGCTATTTGCACTGTGTATGGCCAAATGAGCACAATAGTGACTCTCCTTACCAGAAAACAACTCTTGGTGCTAGGACCAGAAACTGCATGTGATTCAACTCCGTTTATGAAAGGGAATTCAACTCTAGCTTGCCTTACAAGAAACACACTCTGCTTTTGAGAAAGCAGCACTCTTCTACTCTACTGTGTTTCCTATATAGCCAGAACAGTCAGCTTGCTCAGAACTAAAGAACTGTGCTTCCTACACACAAGGGCCATATCTAATTCCACTCTGCTTAAGAAACTGACAAGAACCGTAGTTTCTCTTGCGTCCAATACACTGCATTGGCTGGGATAAGACGCCAGTGCTAGTTGCACTGTGTATGGCCAAATGAGCACAATAGTGACTCTCCTTACCAGAAAACAACTCTTGGTGCTAGGACCAGAAACTGCATGTGATTCAACTCAGTTTATGAAAGGGAAATCAACTCTAGCTCGCCTTACAAGAAACACACTCTGCTTTTGAGAAAGCAACACTCTTCTACTCTACTGTGTTTCCTATATAGCCAGAACTGTCAGCTTGCTCAGAACTAAAGAACTGTGCTTCCTACACACAAGGGCCATATCTAATTCAACTCTGCTTAGGAAACTGACAAGAACAGTAGTTTCTCTTGCGTCCAATACACTGCATTTGCTGGGAACAGACGCGAGTGCTATTTGCAATGTGTATGGCCAATTGAGCACAATAATAAATCTCCTTACCAGAAAACAACTCTTGCTGCTAGGACCAGAAATTGCATGTGATTCAACTCCGTTTATGAAAGGGAATTAAACTCTGGCTCGCCTTACAAGAAACACACTCTGCTTTTGAGAAAGCAGCACTCTTCTACTCTACTGTGTTTCCTATAGAGCCAGAACAGTCAGCTTGCTCAGAACTAAAGAACTGTGCTTCCTACACACAATGGCCATAACTTGTTCAACTCTGCTTAGGAAACTGACAAGAACAGTAGTTTCTCTTGCGTCCAATACAATGCACTTGCTGGGTACAGACGCGAGTGCTATTTGCACTGCGTATGGCCAAATGAGTGCAATAGTGACTCTCCTTACCAGAAAACAACTCCTGGTGCTAGGACCAGAAACTGCATGTGATTCAACTCCGTTTATGAAAGGGAATTCAACTCTAGCTTGCCTTACAAGAAACACACTCTGCTTTTGAGAAAGCAGCACTCGTCTACTCTACTGTGTTTCCTATATAGCCAGAACAGTCAGCTTGCTCAGAACTAAAGAACTGTACTTCCTACAAACAAGGGCCATATCTAATTCAACTCTGCTTAGGAAACTGACAAGAACAGTAGTTTCTCTTGCTTCCAATACACTGCATTTGTTGGGATAAGACGCGAGTGCTATTTGCACTGTGTATGGCCAATTGAGCACAATAGTGAATCTCCTTACCAGAAAACAATTTTGCTGCTAGGACCAGAAACTGCATGTGATTCAACTCCGTTTATGAAAGGGAATTAAACTCTGGCTCGCCTTACAAGAAACACACTCTGCTTTAGAGAAAGCAGCACTCTTCTACTCTACTCTGTTTCCTACATAGCCAGAACAGTCAGCTTGCTCAGAACTAAAGAACTGTGCTTCCTACACACAAGGGCCATATCTAATTCAACTCTGCTTAGGAAACTGACAAGAACAGTAGTTTCTCTTGCGTCCAATACACTGCATTTGCTGGGAACAGACGCGAGTGCTATTTGCAATGTGTATGGCCAATTGAGCACAATAATAAATCTCCTTACCAGAAAACAACTCTTGCTGCTAGGACCAGAAATTGCATGTGATTCAACTCCGTTTATGAAAGGTAATTAAACTCTGGCTCGCCTTACAAGAAACACACTCTGCTTTTGAGAAAGCAGCACTCTTCTACTCTACTGTGTTTCCTATAGAGCCAGAACAGTCAGCTTGCTCAGAACTAAAGAACTGTGCTTCCTACACACAATGGCCATAACTTGTTCAACTCTGCTTAGGAAACTGACAAGAACAGTAGTTTCTCTTGCGTCCAATACAATGCACTTGCTGGGTACAGACGCGAGTGCTATTTGCACTACGTATGGCCAAATGAGCGCAATAGTGACTCTCCTTACCAGAAAACAACTCTTGGTGCTAGGACCAGAAACTGCATGTGATTCAATTCCGTTTATGAAAGGGAATTCAACTCTAGCTTGCCTTACAAGAAACACACTCTGCTTTTGAGAAAGCAGCACTCTTCTACTCTACTGTGTTTCATATAGTCAGAACAGTCAGCGTGCTCAGAACTAAAGAACTGTGCTTCCTACACACAAGGGCCATATCTAATTCAACTCTGCTTAGGAAACTGACAAGAACAGTAGTTTCTCTTGCGTCTAATACACTGCATTTGCTGGGATAAGACGCGAGTGCTATTTGCAATGTGTATGGCCAATTGAGCACAATAGTGAATCTCCTTACCATAAAACAACTCTTGGTGCTAGGACCAGAAACTGCATGTGATTAAACTCCGTTTATGAAAGGGAAATCAACTCTAGCTCGCCTTACAAGAAACACACTCTGCTTTTGAGAAAGCACCACTCTTCTACTCTACTGTGTTTCCTATATAGCCAGAACTGTCAGCTTGCTCAGAACTAAAGAACTGTGCTTCCTACACACAAGGGCCATATCTAATTCAACTCTGCTTAGGAAACTGACAAGAACAGTAGTTTCTCTTGCGTCCAATACACTGCATTTGCTGGGAACAGACGCGAGTGCTATTTGCAATGTGTATGGCCAATTGAGCACAATAGTGAATCTCCTTACCAGAAAACAACTCTTGCTGCTAGGACCAGAAATTGCATGTGATTCAACTCCGTTTATGAAAGGGAATTAAACTCTGGCTCGCCTTACAAGAAACACACTCTGCTTTTGAGAAAGCAGCACTCTTCTACTCTACTGTGTTTCCTATAGAGCCAGAACAGTCAGCATGCTCAGAAAAAAAAGAACTGTGCTTCCTACACACAATGGCCATAACTAGTTCAACTCTGCTTAGGAAACTGACAAGAACAGTAGTTTCTCTTCTGTCCAATACAGTGCACTTGCTGGGTACAGACGCGAGTGCTATTTGCACTGTGTATGGCCAAATGAGCACAATAGTGAATCTCCTTACCAGAAAACAACTCTTGGTGCTAGGACCAGAAACTGCATGTGATTCAACTCCGTTTATGAAAGGGAATTCAACTCTAGCTTGCCTTACAAGAAACACACTCTGCTTTTGAGAAAGCAGCACTCTTCTACTCTACTGTGTTTCCTATATAGCCAGAACAGTCAGCTTGCTCAGAACTAAAGAACTGTGCTTCCTACAGACAAGGGCCATATCTAATTCAACTCTGCTTAGGAAACTGACAAGAACAGTAGTTTCTCTTGCGTTCAATACAATGCATTTGCTGGGATAAGACGCGAGTGCTATTTGCACTGTGTATGGCCAAATGAGCACAATAGTGACTCTCCTTACCAGAAAACAACTCTTGGTGCTAGGACCAGAAACTGCATGTGATTCAACTCCGTTTATGAAAGGGAATTCAACTCTTGCTTGCCTTACAAGAAACACACTCTGCTTTTGAGAAAGCAGCACTCTTCTACTCTACTGTGTTTCCTATATAGCCAGAACAGTCAGCGTGCTCAGAACTAAAGAACTGTGCTTCCTACACACAAGGGCCATATCTAATTCAACTCTGCTTAGGAAACTGACAAGAACAGTAGTTTCTCTTGCGTCTAATACACTGCATTTGCTGGGATAAGACGCGAGTGCTATTTGCACTGTGTAAGGCCAATTGAGCACAATAGTGAATCTCCTTACCATAAAACAACTCTTGGTGCTAGGACCAGAAACTGCATGTGATTCAACTCCGTTTATGAAAGGGAAATCAACTCTAGCTCGCCTTACAAGAAACACACTCTGCTTTTTAGAAAGCACCACTCTTCTACTCTACTGTGTTTCCTATATAGCCAGAACTGTCAGCTTGCTCAGAACTAAAGAACTGTGCTTCCTACACACAAGGGCCATATCTAATTCAACTCTGCTTAGGAAACTGACAAGAACAGTAGTTTCTCTTGCGTCCAATACACTGCATTTGCTGGGAACAGACGCGAGTGCTATTTGCAATGTGTATGGCCAATTGAGCACAATAATAAATCTCCTTACCAGAAAACAACTCTTGCTGCTAGGACCAGAAATTGCATGTGATTCAACTCCGTTTATGAAAGGGAATTAAACTCTGGTTCGCCTTACAAGAAACACACTCTGCTTTTGAGAAAGCAGCACTCTTCTACTCTACTGTGTTTCCTATAGAGCCAGAACAGTCAGCTTGCTCAGAACTAAAGAACTGTGCTTCCTACACACAATGGCCATAACTTGTTCAACTCTGCTTAGGAAACTGACAAGAACAGTAGTTTCTCTTGCGTCCAATACAATGCACTTGCTGGGTACAGACGCGAGTGCTATTTGCACTGCGTATGGCCAAATGAGTGCAATAGTGACTCTCCTTACCAGAAAACAACTCCTGGTGCTAGGACCAGAAACTGCATGTGATTCAACTCCGTTTATGAAAGGGAATTCAACTCTAGCTTGCCTTACAAGAAACACACTCTGCTTTTGAGAAAGCAGCACTCGTCTACTCTACTGTGTTTCCTATATAGCCAGAACAGTCAGCTTGCTCAGAACTAAAGAACTGTACTTCCTACAAACAAGGGCCATATCTAATTCAACTCTGCTTAGGAAACTGACAAGAACAGTAGTTTCTCTTGCGTCCAATACACTGCATTTGTTGGGATAAGACGCGAGTGCTATTTGCACTGTGTATGGCCAATTGAGCACAATAGTGAATCTCCTTACCAGAAAACAATTTTGCTGCTAGGACCAGAAACTGCATGTGATTCAACTCCGTTTATGAAAGGGAATTAAACTCTGGCTCGCCTTACAAGAAACACACTCTGCTTTAGAGAAAGCAGCACTCTTCTACTCTACTCTGTTTCCTACATAGCCAGAACAGTCAGCTTGCTCAGAACTAAAGAACTGTGCTTCCTACACACAAGGGCCATATCTAATTCAACTCTGCTTAGGAAACTGACAAGAACAGTAGTTTCTCTTGCGTCCAATACACTGCATTTGCTGGGAACAGACGCGAGTGCTATTTGCAATGTGTATGGCCAATTGAGCACAATAATAAATCTCCTTACCAGAAAACAACTCTTGCTGCTAGGACCAGAAATTGCATGTGATTCAACTCCGTTTATGAAAGGTAATTAAACTCTGGCTCGCCTTACAAGAAACACACTCTGCTTTTGAGAAAGCAGCACTCTTCTACTCTACTGTGTTTCCTATAGAGCCAGAACAGTCAGCTTGCTCAGAACTAAAGAACTGTGCTTCCTACACACAATGGCCATAACTTGTTCAACTCTGCTTAGGAAACTGACAAGAACAGTAGTTTCTCTTGCGTCCAATACAATGCACTTGCTGGGTACAGACGCGAGTGCTATTTGCACTACGTATGGCCAAATGAGCGCAATAGTGACTCTCCTTACCAGAAAACAACTCTTGGTGCTAGGACCAGAAACTGCATGTGATTCAATTCCGTTTATGAAAGGGAATTCAACTCTAGCTTGCCTTACAAGAAACACACTCTGCTTTTGAGAAAGCAGCACTCTTCTACTCTACTGTGTTTCATATAGTCAGAACAGTCTGCGTGCTCAGAACTAAAGAACTGTGCTTCCTACACACAAGGGCCATATCTAATTCAACTCTGCTTAGGAAACTGACAAGAACAGTAGTTTCTCTTGCGTCTAATACACTGCATTTGCTGGGATAAGACGCGAGTGCTATTTGCAATGTGTATGGCCAATTGAGCACAATAGTGAATCTCCTTACCATAAAACAACTCTTGGTGCTAGGACCAGAAACTGCATGTGATTAAACTCCGTTTATGAAAGGGAAATCAACTCTAGCTCGCCTTACAAGAAACACACTCTGCTTTTGAGAAAGCACCACTCTTCTACTCTACTGTGTTTCCTATATAGCCAGAACTGTCAGCTTGCTCAGAACTAAAGAACTGTGCTTCCTACACACAAGGGCCATATCTAATTCAACTCTGCTTAGGAAACTGACAAGAACAGTAGTTTCTCTTGCGTCCAATACACTGCATTTGCTGGGAACAGACGCGAGTGCTATTTGCAATGTGTATGGCCAATTGAGCACAATAGTGAATCTCCTTACCAGAAAACAACTCTTGCTGCTAGGACCAGAAATTGCATGTGATTCAACTCCGTTTATGAAAGGGAATTAAACTCTGGCTCGCCTTACAAGAAACACACTCTGCTTTTGAGAAAGCAGCACTCTTCTACTCTACTGTGTTTCCTATAGAGCCAGAACAGTCAGCATGCTCAGAAAAAAAAGAACTGTGCTTCCTACACACAATGGCCATAACTAGTTCAACTCTGCTTAGGAAACTGACAAGAACAGTAGTTTCTCTTCTGTCCAATACAGTGCACTTGCTGGGTACAGACGCGAGTGCTATTTGCACTGTGTATGGCCAAATGAGCACAATAGTGAATCTCCTTACCAGAAAACAACTCTTGGTGCTAGGACCAGAAACTGCATGTGATTCAACTCCGTTTATGAAAGGGAATTCAACTCTAGCTTGCCTTACAAGAAACACACTCTGCTTTTGAGAAAGCAGCACTCTTCTACTCTACTGTGTTTCCTATATAGCCAGAACAGTCAGCTTGCTCAGAACTAAAGAACTGTGCTTCCTACAGACAAGGGCCATATCTAATTCAACTCTGCTTAGGAAACTGACAAGAACAGTAGTTTCTCTTGCGTTCAATACAATGCATTTGCTGGGATAAGACGCGAGTGCTATTTGCACTGTGTATGGCCAAATGAGCACAATAGTGACTCTCCTTACCAGAAAACAACTCTTGGTGCTAGGACCAGAAACTGCATGTGATTCAACTCCGTTTATGAAAGGGAATTCAACTCTTGCTTGCCTTACAAGAAACACACTCTGCTTTTGAGAAAGCAGCACTCTTCTACTCTACTGTGTTTCCTATATAGCCAGAACAGTCAGCGTGCTCAGAACTAAAGAACTGTGCTTCCTACACACAAGGGCCATATCTAATTCAACTCTGCTTAGGAAACTGACAAGAACAGTAGTTTCTCTTGCGTCTAATACACTGCATTTGCTGGGATAAGACGCGAGTGCTATTTGCACTGTGTAAGGCCAATTGAGCACAATAGTGAATCTCCTTACCATAAAACAACTCTTGGTGCTAGGACCAGAAACTGCATGTGATTCAACTCCGTTTATGAAAGGGAAATCAACTCTAGCTCGCCTTACAAGAAACACACTCTGCTTTTTAGAAAGCACCACTCTTCTACTCTACTGTGTTTCCTATATAGCCAGAACTGTCAGCTTGCTCAGAACTAAAGAACTGTGCTTCCTACACACAAGGGCCATATCTAATTCAACTCTGCTTAGGAAACTGACAAGAACAGTAGTTTCTCTTGCGTCCAATACACTGCATTTGCTGGGAACAGACGCGAGTGCTATTTGCAATGTGTATGGCCAATTGAGCACAATAGTGAATCTCCTTACCAGAAAACAACTCTTGCTGCTAGGACCAGAAATTGCATGTGATTCAACTCCGTTTATGAAAGGGAATTAAACTGTGGCTCGCCTTACAAGAAACACACTCTGCTTTTGAGAAAGCAGCACTCTTCTACTCTACTGTGTTTCCTATAGAGCCAGAACAGTCAGCTTGCTCAGAACTAAAGAACTGTGCTTCCTACACACAATGGCCATAACTAGTTCAACTCTGCTTAGGAAACTGACAAGAACAGTAGTTTCTCTTGCGTCCAATACAATGCACTTGCTGGGTACAGACGCGAGTGCTATTTGCATTGTGTATGGCCAAATAAGCACAATAGTGACTCTCCTTACCAGAAAACAACTCTTGGTGCTAGGACCAGAAACTGCATGTGATTCAAATCCGTTTATGTAGGGAATTCAACTCTAGCTTGCCTTACAAGAAACACACTCTGCTTTTGAGAAAGCAGCACTCTTCTACTCTACTGTGTTTCCTATATAGCCAGAACAGTCAGCTTGCTCAGAACTAAGGAACTGTACTTCCTACAAACAAGGGCCATATCTAATTCAACTCTGCTTAGGAAACTGACAAGAACAGTAGTTTCTCTTGCGTCCAATACACTGCATTTACTGGGAACAGACGCGAGTGCTATTTGCAATGTGTATGGCCAATTGAGCACAATAGTGAATCTCCTTACCAGAAAACAACTCTTGCTGCTAGGACCAGAAACTGAATGTGATTCAACTCCGTTTATGAAAGGGAATTAAACTCTAGCTCGCCTTACAAGAAACACACTCTGCTTTAGAGAAAGCAGCACTCTTCTACTCTACTGTGTTTCCTATAGAGCCAGAACAGTCAGCTTGCTCAGATCCAAAGAACTGTGCTTCCTACACACAATGGCCATAACTAGTTCAACTCTGCTAAGGAAACTGACAAGAACAGTAGTTTCTCTTGCGTCCAATACAATGCACTTGCTGGGTACAGACACGAGTGCTATTTGCACTGTGTATGGCCAAATGAGCACAATAGTGACTCTCCTTACCAGAAAACAACTCTTGGTGCTAGGACCAGAAACTGCATGTGATTCAACTCCGTTTATGAAAGGGAATTCAACTCTAGCTTGCCTTACAAGAAACACACTCTGCTTTTGAGAAAGCAGCACTCTTGTACTCTACTGTGTTTCCTATATAGCCAGAACAGTCAGCTTGCTCAGAACTAAAGAACTGTGCTTCCTACACACAAGGGCCATATCTAATTCAACTCTGCTTAAGAAACTGACAAGAACCGTAGTTTCTCTTGCGTCCAATACACTGCATTGGCTGGGATAAGACGCCAGTGCTAGTTGCAATGTGTATGGCCAAATGAGCACAATAGTGACTCTCCTTACCAGAAAACAACTCTTGGTGCTAGGACCAGAAACTGCATGTGACTCAACTTCGCTTATGAAAGGGAATTCAACTCTAGCTCGCCTTACAATAAACACACTCTGCTTTTGAGAAAGCACCACTCTTCTACTCTACTGTGTTTCCTATATAGCCAGAACTGTCAGCTTGCTCAGAACTAAAGAACTGTGCTTCCTACACACAAGGGCCATATCTAATTCAACTCTGCTTAGGAAACTGACAAGAACAGTAGTTTCTCTTGCGTCCAATACACTGCATTTGCTGGGAACAGACGCGAGTGCTATTTGCAATGTGTATGGCCAATTGAGCACAATAATAAATCTCCTTACCAGAAAACAACTCTTGCTGCTAGGACCAGAAATTGCATGTGATTCAACTCCGTTTATGAAAGGGAATTAAACTCTGGCTCGCCTTACAAGAAACACACTCTGCTTTTGAGAAAGCAGCACTCTTCTACTCTACTGTGTTTCCTATAGAGCCAGAACAGTCAGCTTGCTCAGAACTAAAGAACTGTGCTTCCTACACACAATGGCCATAACTTGTTCAACTCTGCTTAGGAAACTGACAAGAACAGTAGTTTCTCTTGCGTCCAATACAATGCACTTGCTGGGTACAGACGCGAGTGCTATTTGCACTGCGTATGGCCAAATGAGCGCAATAGTGACTCTCCTTACCAGAAAACAACTGTTGGTGCTAGGACCAGAAACTGCATGTGATTCAACTCCGTTTATGAAAGGGAATTCAACTCTAGCTTGCCTTACAAGAAACACACTCTGCTTTTGAGAAAGCAGCAATCGTCTACTCTACTGTGTTTCCTATATAGCCAGAACAGTCAGCTTGCTCAGAACTAAAGAACTGTACTTGTACAAACAAGGGCCATATCTAATTCAACTCTGCTTAGGAAACTGACAAGAACAGTAGTTTCTCTTGCGTCCAATACACTGCATTTGTTGGGATAAGACGCGAGTGCTATTTGCACTGTGTATGGCCAATTGAGCACAATAGTGAATCTCCTTACCAGTAAACAATTTTGCTGCTAGGACCAGAAACTGCATGTGATTCAACTCCGTTTATGAAAGGGAATTAAACTCTGGCTCGCCTTACAAGAAACACACTCGGCTTTTGAGAAATCAGCACTCTTCTCCTCTACTGTGTTTCCGATATAGCCAGAACAGTCAGCTTGCTCAGAACTAAAGAACTGTGCTTCCAACAAACAAGGGCCATATCTAATTCAACTCTGCTTAGGAAACTGACAAGAACAGTAGTTTCTCTTGCGTCCAATACACTGCATTTGCTGGGAAAAGACGCGAGTGCTATTTGCACTGTGTAAGGCCAATTGAGCACAATAGTGAATCTCCTTACCAAAAAACAACTTTTGCTGCTAGGACCAGAAACTGCATGTGATTCAACTCCGTTTATGAAAGGGAAATCAACTCTAGCTCGCCTTACAAGAAACACACTCTGCTTTTGAGAAAGCAGCACTCTTCTACTCTACTGTGTTTCCTATATAGCCAGAACTGTCAGCTTGCTCAGAACCAAAGAACTGTGCTTCCTACACACAAGGCCCATATCTAATTCAACTCTGCTTAGGAAACTGACAAGAACAGTAGTTTCTCTTGCGTCCAATACACTGCATTTGCTGGGATAAGACGCGAGTGCTATTTGCAATGTGTATGGCCAATTGAGCACAATAGTGAATCTCCTTACCAGAAAACAACTCTTGCTGCTAGGACCAGAAACTGCCTGTGATTCAACTCCGTTTATGAAAGGGAATTAAACTCTGGCTCGCCTTACAAGAAACACACTCTGCTTTTGAGAAAGCAGCACTCTTCTACTCTACTGTGTTTGCTATAGAGCCAGAACAGTCAGCTTGCTCAGAACCAAAGAACTGTGCTTCCTACACACAATGGCCATAACTAGTTCAACTCTGCTTAGGAAACTGACAAGAACAGTAGTTTCTCTTGCGTCCAATACAATGCACTTGCTGGGTACAGACGCGAGTGCTATTTGCACTGTGTATGGCCAAATGAGCACAATAGTGACTCTCCTTACCAGAAAACAACTCTTGGTGCTAGGACCAGAAACTGCATGTGATTCAACTCCATTTATGAAAGGGAATTCAATCTAGCTTGCCTTACAAGAAACACACTCTGCTTTTGAGAAAGCAGCACTCTTCTACTCTACTGTGTTTCCTATATAGCCAGAACAGTCAGCTTGCTCAGAACTAAAGAACTGTGCTTCCTACACACTAGGGCCATATCTAATTCAACTCTGCTTAGGAAACTGACAAGAACAGTAGTTTCTCTTGTGTCCAATACACTGCATTTGCTGGGATAAGACGCGAGTGCTATTTGCACTGTGTATGGCCAATTGTGCACAATAGTGAATCTCCTTACCAGAAAACAACTTTTGCTGCTAGGACCAGAAACTGCATGTGATTCAACTCCGTTTATGAAAGGGAATTCAACTCTAGCTCGCCTTACAAGAAACACACTCTGCTTTAAAGAAAGCAGCACTCTTCTACTCTACTGTGTTTCCTATACAGCCAGAACTGTCAGCTTGCTCAGAACTAAAGAACTGTGCTTCCTACACACAAGGGCCATATCTAATTCAACTCTGCTTAGGAAACTGACAAGAACAGTAGTTTCTCTTGCGTCCAATACACTGCATTTGCTGGGAACAGACGCGAGTGCTATTTGCAATGTGTATGGCCAATTGAGCACAATAGTGAATCTCCTTACCAGAAAACAACTCTTGCTGCTAGGACCAGAAATTGCATGTGATTCAACTCCGTTTATGAAAGGGAATTAAACTCTGGCTCGCCTGACAAGAAACACACTCTGCTTTTGAGAAAGCAGCACTCTTCTACTCTACTGTGTTTGCTATAGAGCCAGAACAGTCAGCTTGCTCAGAACCAAAGAACTGTGCTTCCTACACACAATGGCCATAACTAGTTCAACTCTGCTTAGGAAACTGACAAGAACAGTAGTTTCTCTTGCGTCCAATACAATGCACTTGCTGGGTACAGACGCGAGTGCTATTTGCACTGTGTATGGCCAAATGAGCACAATAGTGACTCTTCTTACCAGAAAACAACTCTTGGTGTTAGGACCAGAAACTGCATGTGATTCAACTCCGTTTATGAAAGGGAATTCAACTCTAGCTTGCCTTACAAGAAACACACTCGGCTTTTGAGAAATCAGCACTCTTCTCCTCTACTGTGTTTCCTATATAGCCAGAACAGTCAGCTTGCTCAGAACTAAAGAACTGTGCTTCCAACAAACAAGGGCCATATCTAATTCAACTCTGCTTAGGAAACTGACAAGAACAGTAGTTTCTCTTGCGTCCAATACACTGCATTTGCTGGGAAAAGACGCGAGTGCTATTTGCACTGTGTAAGGCCAATTGAGCACAATAGTGAATCTCCTTACCAAAAAACAACTTTTGCTGCTAGGACCAGAAACTGCATGTGATTCAACTCCGTTTATGAAAGGGAAATCAACTCTAGCTCGCCTTACAAGAAACACACTCTGCTTTTGAGAAAGCAGCACTCTTCTACTCTACTGTGTTTCCTATATAGCCAGAACTGTCAGCTTGCTCAGAACCAAAGAACTGTGCTTCCTACACACAAGGCCCATATCTAATTCAACTCTGCTTAGGAAAATGACAAGAACAGTAGTTTCTCTTGCGTCCAATACACTGCATTTGCTGGGAACAGACGCGAGTGCTATTTGCAATGTGTAAGGCCAATTGAGCACAATAATGAATCTCATTACCAGAAAACAACTTTTGCTGCTAGGACCAGAAACTGCATGTGATTCAACTCCATTTTTGAAAGGGAAATCAACTCTAGCTCGCCTTACAAGAAACACACTCTGCTTTTGAGAAAGCAGCACTCTTCTACTCTACTGTGTTTCCTATATAGCCAGAACTGTCAGCTTGCTCAGAACCAAAGAACTGTGCTTCCTACACACAAGGCCCATATCTAATTCAACTCTGCTTAGGAAACTGACAAGAACAGTAGTTTCTCTTGCGTCCAATACACTGCATTTGCTGGGAACAGACGCGAGTGCTATTTGCAATGTGTAAGACCAATTGAGCACAATAATGAATCTCCTTACCAGAAAACAACTTTTGCTGCTAGGACCAGAAACTGCATGTGATTCAACTCCATTTTTGAAAGGGAAATCAACTCTAGCTCGCCTTACAAGAAACACACTCTGCTTTTGAGAAAGCAGCACTCTTCTACTCTACTGTGTTTCCTATAGAGCCAGAACAGTCAGCTTGCTCAGAACCAAAGAACTGTGCTTCCTACACACAATGGCCATAACTAGTTCAACTCTTCTTAGGAAACTGACAAGAACAGTAGTTTCTCTTGTGTCCAATACAATGCCCTTGCTGGGTACAGACGCGAGTGCTATTTGCACTGTGTATGGCCAAATGAGCACAATAGTGAATCTCCTTACCAGAAAACAACTTTTGCTGCTAGGACCAGAAACTGCATGTGATTCAACTCCATTTTTGAAAGGGAAATCAACTCTAGCTCGCCTTACAAGAAACACACTCTGCTTTAGAGAAAGCAGCACTCTTCTACTCTACTCTGTTTCCTATATAGCCAGAACTGTCAGCTTGCTCAGAACTAAAGAACTGTGCTTCCTACACACAAGGGCCATATCTAATTCAACTCTGCTTAGGAAACTGACAAGAACAGTAGTTTCTCTTGTGTCCAATACACTGCATTTGCTGGGAACAGACGCGAGTGCTATTTGCAATGTGTATGGCCAATTGAGCACAATAGTGAATCTCCTTACCAGAAAACATCTCTTGCTGCTAGGACCAGAAATTGCATGTGATTCAACTCCGTTTATGAAAGGGAATTAAACTCTGGCTCGCCTTACAAGAAACACACTCTGCTTTTGAGAAAGCAGCACTCTTCTACTCTACTGTGTTTCCTATATAGCCAGAACAGTCAGCTTGCTCAGAACTAAAGAACTGTGCTTCCTACACACAAGGGCCATATCTAATTCAACTCTGCTTAGGAAACTGACAAGAACAGTAGTTTCTCTTGCGTCCAATACACTGTATTTGCTGGGATAAGACGCGAGTGCTACTTGCACTGTGTAAGGCCAATTGAGCACAATAGTGAATCTCTTTACCAGAAAACAACTTTTGCTGCTAGGACCAGAAACTGCATGTGATTCAACTCCGTTTATGAAAGGGAAATCAACTCTAGCTCGCCTTACAAGAAACACACTCTGCTTTAGAAAAAGCAGCACACTTCTACTCTACTCTGTTTCCTACATAGCCAGAACAGTCAGGTTGCTCAGAACCAAAGAACTGTGCTTCCTACACACAATGACCATAACTAGTTCAACTCTTCTTAGGAAACTTACAAGAACAGTAGTTTCTCTTGCGTCCAATACAATGCACTTGCTGGGTACAGACGCGAGTGCTATTTGCACTGTGTATGGCCAAATGAGCACAATAGTGACTCTCCTTACCAGAAAACAACTCTTGGTGCTAGGACCAGAAACTACATGTGATTCAACTCCGTTTATGAAAGGGAATTCAACTCTAGCTTGCCTTACAAGAAATACACTCTGCTTTTGAGAAAGCAGCACTCTTCTACTCTACTGTGTTTCCTATATGGCCAGAACAGTCAACTTGCTCAGAACTAAAGAACTGTGCTTCCTACACACAAAGGCCATATCTAATTCAACTCTGCTTAGGAAACTGACAAGAACAGTAGTTTCTCTTGCGTCCAATACACTGCATTTGCTGGGATAAGACGCGAGTGCTATTTGCAATGTGTATGGCCAATTGAGCACAATAGTGAATCTCCTTACCAGAAAACAACTCTTGCTGCTAGGACCAGAAACTGCCTGTGATTCAACTCCGTTTATGAAAGGGAATTAAACTCTGGCTTGCCTTACAAGAAACACACTCTGCTTTTGAGAAAGCAGCACTCTTCTACTCTACTGTGTTTGCTATAGAGCCAGAACAGTCAGCTTGCTCAGAACCAAAGAACTGTACTTCCTACACACAATGGCCATAACTAATTCAACTCTGCTTAGGAAACTGACAAGAACAGTAGTTTCTCTTGCGTCCAATACAATGCACTTGCTGGGTACAGACGCGGGTGCTATTTGCACTGTATATGGCCAAATGAGCACAATAGTGACTCTCCTTACCAGAAAACAACTCTTGGTGCTAGGACCAGAAACTGCATGTGATTCAACTCCGTTTATGAAAGGGAATTCAATCTAGCTTGCCTTACAAGAAACACACTCTGCTTTTGAGAAAGCAGCACTCTTCTACTCTACTGTGTTTCCTATATAGCCAGAACAGTCAGCTTGCTCAGAACTAAAGAACTGTGCTTCCTACACACAAGGGCCATATCTAATTCAACTCTGCTTAGGAAACTGACAAGAACAGTAGTTTCTCTTGCGTCCAATACACTGCATTTGCTGGGATAAGACGCGAGTGCTATTTGCAATGTGTATGGCCAATTGTGCACAATAGTGAATTTCCTTACCAGAAAACAACTTTTGCTGCTAGGACCAGAAACTGCATGTGATTCAACTCCGTTTATGAAAGGGAATTCAACTCTAGCTCGCCTTACAAGAAACACACTCTGCTTTAAAGAAAGCAGCACTCTTCTACTCTACTGTGTTTCCTATACAGCCAGAACTGTCAGCTTGCTCAGAACTAAAGAACTGTGCTTCCTACACACAAGGGCCATATCTAATTCCACTCTGCTTAGGAAACTGACAAGAACAGTAGTTTCTCTTGCGTCCAATACACTGCATTTGCTGGGAACAGACGCGAGTGCTATTTGCAATGTGTATGGCCAATTGAGCACAATAGTGAATCTCCTTACCAGAAAACAACTCTTGCTGCTAGGACCAGAAATTGCATGTGATTCAACTCCGTTTATGAAAGGGAATTAAACTCTGGCTCGCCTTACAAGAAACACACTCTGCTTTTGAGAAAGCAGCACTCTTCTACTCTACTGTGTTTCCTATTGAGCCAGAACAGTCAGCTTGCTCAGAACCAAAGAACTGTGCTTCCTACACACAATGGTCATAACTAGTTCAACTCTGCTTAGGAAACTGACAAGAACAGTAGTTTCTCTTGCGTCCAATACAATGCACTTGCTGGGTACAGACGCGAGTGCTATTTGCACTGTGTATGGCCAAATGAGCACAATAGTGACTCTTCTTACCAGAAAACAACTCTTGCTGCTAGGACCAGAAATTGCATGTGATTCAACTCCGTTTATGAAAGGGAATTAAACTCTGGCTCGCCTTACAAGAAACACACTCTGCTTTTGAGAAAGCAGCACTCTTCTACTCTACTCTGTTTCCTACATAGCCATAACATTCAGGTTGCTCAGAACCAAAGAACTGTGCTTCCTACACACAAGGGCCAGAACTAGTTCAACTCTTCTTAGGAAACTGACAAGAACAGTAGTTTCTCTTGCGTCCAATACACTGTATTTGCTGGGATAAGACGCGAGTGCTACTTGCACTGTGTAAGGCCAATTGAACACAATAGTGAATCTCTTTACCAGAAAACAACTTTTGCTGCTAGGACCAGAAACTGCATGTGATTCAACTCCGTTTATGAAAGGGAAATCAACTCTAGCTCGCCTTACAAGAAACACACTCTGCTTTAGAAAAAGCAGCACTCTTCTACTCTACTGTGTTTCCTATATAGCCAGAACTGTCAGCTTGCTCAGAACTAAAGAACTGTGCTTCCTACACACAAGGGCCATATCTAATTCAACTCTGCTTAGGAAACTGACAAGAACAGTAGTTTCTCTTGCGTCCAATACACTGCATTTGCTGGGATAAGACGCCAGTGCTATTTGCACTTTGTATGGCCAATTGAGCACAATAGTGACTCTCGTTACCAGAAAACAACTCTTGGTTCTAGGACCAGAAACTGCATGTGATTCAACTCCGTTTATGAAAGGGAATTCAACTCTAGCTTGCCTTACAAGAAATACACTCTGCTTTTGAGAAAGCAGCACTCTTCTACTCTACTGTGTTTCCTATATAGCCAGAACAGTCAGCTTGCTCAGAACTAAAGAACTGTGCTTCCTACACACAAAGGCCATATCTAATTCAACTCTGCTTATGAAACTGACAAGAACATTAGTTTCTCTTGCGTCCAATACACTGCATTTGCTGGGATAAGACGCCAGTGCTATTTGCACTTTGTATGGCCAATTGAGCACAATAGTGAATCTCCTTACCAGAAAACAACTTTTGCTGCTAGGACCAGAAACTGCATGTGATTCAACTCCGTTTATGAAAGGGAATTAAACTCTGGCTCGCCTTGCAAGAAACACACTCTGCTTTAGAAAAAGCAGCACTCTTCTACTCTACTCTGTTTCCTACATAGCCAGAACAGTCAGGTTGCTCAGAACCAAAGAACTGTGCTTCCTACACACAATGACCATAACTAGTTCAACTCTTCTTAGGAAACTGACAAGAACAGTAGTTTCTCTTGCGTCCAATACAATGCACTTGCTGGGTACAGACGCGAGTGCTATTTGCACTGTGTATGGCCAAATGAGCACAATAGTGACTCTCCTTACCAGAAAACAACTCTTGGTGCTAGGACCAGAAACTGCATGTGATTCAACTCCGTTTATGAAAGGGAATTCAACTCTAGCTTGCCTTACAAGAAATACACTCTGCTTTTGAGAAAGCAGCACTCTTCTACTCTACTGTGTTTCCTATATAGCCAGAACAGTCAGCTTGCTCAGAACTAAAGAACTGTGCTTCCTACACACAAAGGCCATATCTAATTCAACTCTGCTTAGGAAACTGACAAGAACAGTAGTTTCTCTTGCGTCCAATACACTGCATTTGCTGGGATAAGACGCGAGTGCTATTTGCAATGTGTATGGCCAATTGAGCACAATAGTGAATCTCCTTACCAGAAAACAACTCTTGCTGCTAGGACCAGAAACTGCCTGTGATTCAACTCCGTTTATGAAAGGGAATTAAACTCTGACTCGCATTACAAGAAACACACTCTGCTTTTGAGAAAGCAGCACTCTTCTACTCTACTGTGTTTGCTATAGAGCCAGAACAGTCAGCTTGCTCAGAACCAAAGAACTGTGCTTCCTACACACAATGGCCATAACTAGTTCAACTCTGCTTAGGAAACTGACAAGAACAGTAGTTTCTCTTGCGTCCAATACAATGCACTTGCTGGGTACAGACGCGAGTGCTATTTGCACTGTGTATGGCCAAATGAGCACAATAGTGACTCTCCTTACCAGAAAACAACTCTTGGTGCTAGGACCAGAAACTGCATGTGATTCAACTCCGTTTATGAAAGGGAATTCAATCTAGCTTGCCTTACAAGAAACACACTCTGCTTTTGAGAAAGCAGCACTCTTCTACTCTACTGTGTTTCCTATATAGCCAGAACAGTCAGCTTGCTCAGAACTAAAGAACTGTGCTTCCTACACACAAGGGCCATATCTAATTCAACTCTGCTTAGGAAACTGACAAGAACAGTAGTTTCTCTTGCGTCCAATACACTGCATTTGCTGGGAACAGATGCGAGTGCTATTTGCAATGTGTATGGCCAATTGAGCGCAATAGTGAATCTCCTTACCAGAAAACAACTCTTGGTGCTAGGACCAGAAACTGCATGTGATTCAACTCCGTTTATGAAAGGGAATTCAACTCTAGCTTGCCTTACAAGAAACACACTCTGCTTTTGAGAAAGCAGCACTCTTCTACTCTACTGTGTTTCCTATATAGCCAGAACAGTCAGCTTGCTCAGAACTAAAGAACTGTGCTTCCTACACACAAGGGCCATATCTAATTCAACTCTGCTTAGGAAACTGACAAGAACAGTAGTTTCTCTTGCGTCCAATACACTGCATTTGCTGGGATAAGACGCGAGTGCTATTTGCAATGTGTATGACCAATTGAGCACAATAGTGAATCTCCTTACCAGAAAACAACTCTTGCTGCTAGGACCAGAAATTGCATGTGATTCAACTCCGTTTATGAAAGGGAATTAAACTCTGGCTCGCCTGACAAGAAACACACTCTGCTTTTGAGAAAGCAGCACTCTTCTACTCTACTGTGTTTCCTATAGAGCCAGAACAGTCAGCTTGCTCAGAACCAAAGAACTGTGCTTCCTACACACAATGGCCATAACTAGTTCAACTCTGCTTAGGAAACTGACAAGAACAGTAGTTTCTCTTGCGTCCAATACAATGCACTTGCTGGGTACAGACGCGAGTGCTATTTGCACTGTGTATGGCCAAATGAGCACAATAGTGACTCTTCTTACCAGAAAACAACTCTTGGTGCTAGGACCAGAAACTGCATGTGATTCAACTCCGTTTATGAAAGGGAATTCAACTCTAGCTTGCCTTACAAGAAACACACTCTGCTTTTGAGAAATCAGCACTCTTCTACTCTACTGTGTTTCCTATATAGCCAGAACAGTCAGCTTGCTCAGAACTAAAGAACTGTGCTTCCAACACACAAGGGCCATATCTAATTCAACTCTGCTTAGGAAACTGACAAGAACAGTAGTTTCTCTTGCGTCCAATACACTGCATTTGCTGGGATAAGACGCGAGTGCTATTTGCACTGTGTAAGGCCAATTGAGCACAATAGTGAATCTCCTTACCAAAAAACAACTTTTGCTGCTAGGACCAGAAACTGCATGTGATTCAACTCCGTTTATGAAAGGGAAATCAACTCTAGCTCGCCTTACAAGAAACACACTCTGCTTTTGAGAAAGCAGCACTCTTCTACTCTACTGTGTTTCTTATATAGCCAGAACTGTCAGCTTGCTCAGAACTAAAGAACTGTGCTTCCTACACACAAGGGCCATATCTAATTCAACTCTGCTTAGGAAACTGACAAGAACAGTAGTTTCTCTTGCGTCCAATACACTGCATTTGCTGGGAACAGACGCGAGGGCTATTTGCAATGTGTATGGCCAAATGAGCACAATAGTGACTCTCCTTACCAGAAAACAACTCTTGCTGCTAGGACCAGAAATTGCATGTGATTTAACTCCGTTTATGAAAGGGAATTAAACTCTGGCTCACCTTAAAAGAAACACACTCTGCTTTAGAGAAAGCAGCACTCTTCTACTCTACTCTGTTTCCTACATAGCCATAACAGTCAGGTTGCTCAGAACCAAAGAACTGTGCTTCCTACACACAAGGGCCATAACTAGTTCAACTCTTCTTAGGAAACTGACAAGAACAGTAGTTTATCTTGCGTCCAATAAACTGTATTTGCTGGGATAAGACTCGAGTGCTACTTGCACTGTGTAAGGCCAATTGAACACAATAGTGAATCTCTTTACCAGAAAACAACTTTTGCTGCTAGGACCAGAAACTGCATGTGATTCAACTCCGTTTATGAAAGGGAAATCAACTCTAGCTCGCCTTACAAGAAACACACTCTGCTTTAGAAAAAGCAGCACTCTTCTACTCTACTGTGTTTCCTATATAGCCAGAACTCTCAGCTTGCTCAGAACTAAAGAACTGTGCTTCCTACACACAAGGGCCATATCTAATTCAACTCTGCTTAGGAAACTCACAAGAACAGTAGTTTCTCTTGCGTCCAATGCACTGCATTTGCTGGGAACAGATGTGAGTGCTATTTGCAATGTGTATGGCCAATTGAGCGCAATAGTGAATCTCCTTACCAGAAAACAACTCTTGGTGCTAGGACCAGAAACTGCATGTGATTCAACTCCGTTTATGAAAGGGAATTCAACTCTAGCTTGCCTTACAAGAAACACACTCTGCTTTTGAGAAAGCAGCACTCTTCTACTCTACTGTGTTTCCTATATAGCCAGAACAGTCAGCTTGCTCAGAACTAAAGAACTGTGCTTCCTACACACAAGGGCCATATCTAATTCAACTCTGGTTAGGAAATGACAAGAACAGTAGTTTCTCTTGCGTCCAATACACTGCATTTGCTGGGATAAGACGCCAGGGCTATTTGCACTTTGTATGGCCAATTGAGCACAATAGTGACTCTCCTTACCAGAAAACAACTCTTGGTGCTAGGACCAGAAACTGCATGTGATTCAACTCCGTTTATGAAAGGGAATTCAACTCTAGCTTGCCTTACAAGAAATACACTCTGCTTTTGAGAAAGCAGCACTCTTCTACTCTACTGTGTTTCCTATATAGCCAGAACAGTCAGCTTGCTCAGAACTAAAGAACTGTGCTTCCTACACACAAAGGCCATATCTAATTCAACTCTGCTTATGAAACTGACAAGAACATTAGTTTCTCTTGCGTCCAATACACTGCATTTGCTGGGATAAGACGCGAGTGCTATTTGCAATGTGTATGGCCAATTGAGCACAATAGTGAATCTCCTTACCAGAAAACAACTCTTGCTGCTAGGACCAGAAACTGCATGTGATTCAACTCCGTTTATGAAAGGGAATTAAACTCTGGCTCGCCTTACAAGAAACACACTCTGCTTTTGAGAAAGCAGCACTCTTCTACTCTACTGTGTTTGCTATAGAGCCAGAACAGTCAGCTTGCTCAGAACCAAAGAACTGTGCTTCCTACACACAATGGCCATAACTAGTTCAACTCTGCTTAGGAAACTGACAAGAACAGTAGTTTCTCTTGCGTCCAATACAATGCACTTGCTGGGAACAGACGCGAGTGCTATTTGCACTGTGTATGGCCATATGAGCACAATAGTGACTCTCCTTACCAGAAAACAACTCTTGGTGCTAGGACCAGAAACTGCATGTGATTCAACTCCGTTTATGAAAGGGAATTCAATCTAGCTTGCCTTACAAGAAACACACTCTGCTTTTGAGAAAGCAGCACTCTTCTACTCTACTGTGTTTCCTATATAGCCAGAACAGTCAGCTTGCTCAGAACTAAAGAACTGTGCTTCCTACACACAAGGGCCATATCTAATTCAACTCTGCTTAGGAAACTGACAAGAACAGTAGTTTCTCTTGCGTCCAATACACTGCATTTGCTGGGATAAGACGCGAGTGCTATTTGCACTGTGTATGGCCAATTGTGCACAATAGTGAATCTACTTACCAGAAAACAACTTTTGCTGCTAGGACCAGAAACTGCATGTGATTCAACTCCGTTTAGGAAAGGGAATTCAACTCTAGCTCGCCTTACAAGAAACACACTCTGCTTTAAAGAAAGCAGCACTCTTCTACTCTACTGTGTTTCCTATACAGCCAGAAATGTCAGCTTGCTCAGAACTAAAGAACTGTGCTTCCTACACACAAGGGCCATATCTAATTCAACTCTGCTTAGGAAACTGACAAGAACAGTAGTTTCTCTTGTGTCCAATACACTGCATTTGCTGGGAACAGACGCGAGTGCTTTTTGCAATGTGTATGGCCAATTGAGCACAATAGTGAATCTCCTTACCAGAAAACAACTCTTGCTGCTAGGACCACAAATTGCATGTGATTCAACTCCGTTTATGAAAGGGAATTAAACTCTGGCTCGCCTTACAAGAAACACACTCTGCTTTAGAGAAAGCAGCACTCTTCTACTCTACTCTGTTTCCTACATAGCCATAACAGTCAGGTTGCTCAGAACCAAAGATCTGTGCTTCCTACACACAAGGGCCATAACTAGTTCAACTCTTCTTAGGAAACTGACAAGAACAGTAGTTTCTCTTGCGTCAAATACACTGCATTTGCTGGGATAAGACGCGAGTGCTATTTGCACTGTGTAAGGCCAATTGAGCACAATAGTGAATCTCCTTACCAGAAAACAACTTTTGCTGCTATTACCAGAAACTGCATGTGATTCAACTCTGTTTATGAAAGGGAAATCAACTCTAGCTCGCCTTAAAGAAACACACTCTGCTTTTGAGAAAGCAGCACTCTTCTACTCTACCGTGTTTCCTATATAGCCAGAACAGTCAGCTTGCTCAGAACTAAAGAACTGTGCTTCCTACACACAAGGGCCATATCTAATTCAACTCTGGTTAGGAAACTGACAAGAACAGTAGTTTCTCTTGCGTCCAATACACTGCATTTGCTGGGATAAGACGCCAGTGCTATTTGCACTTTGTATGGCCAATTGAGCACAATAGTGAATCTCCTTACCAGAAAACAACTTTTGCTGCTAGGACCAGAAACTGCATGTGATTCAACTCCGTTTATGAAAGGGAATTAAACTCTGGCTCGCCTTACAAGAAACACACTCTGCTTTAGAGAAAGCAGCACTCTTCTACTCTACTCTGTTTCCTACATAGCCAGAACAGTCAGGTTGCTCAGAACCAAAGAACTGTGCTTCCTACACACAATGGCCATAACTAGTTCAACTCTTCTTAGGAAACTGACAAGAACAGTAGTTTCTCTTGCGTCCAATACAATGCCCTTGCTGGGTACAGACGCGAGTGCTATTTGCACTGTGTATGGCCAATTGAGCACAATAGTGAATCTCCTTACCAGAAAACAACTTTTGCTGCTAGGACCAGAAACTGCATGTGATTCAACTCCGTTTATGAAAGGGAAATCAACTCTAGCTCGCCTTACAAGAAACACACTCTGCTTTAGAAAAAGCAGCACTCTTCTACTCTACTGTGTTTCCTATATAGCCAGAACTGTCAGCTTGCTCAGAACTAAAGAACTGTGCTTCCTACACACAAGGGCCATATCTAATTCAACTCTGCTTAGGAAACTGACAAGAACAGTAGTTTCTCTTGCGTCCAATACACTGCATTTGCTGGGAACAGATGCGAGTGCTATTTGCAATGTGTATGGCCAATTGAGCGCAATAGTGAATCTCCTTACCAGAAAACAACTCTTGGTGCTAGGACCAGAAACTGCATGTGATTCAACTCCGTTTATGAAAGGGAATTCAACTCTAGCTTGCCTTACAAGAAACACACTCTGCTTTTGAGAAAGCAGCACTCTTCTACTCTACTGTGTTTCCTATATAGCCAGAACAGTCAGCTTGCTCAGAACTAAAGAACTGTGCTTCCTACACACAAGGGCCATATCTAATTCAACTCTGGTTAGGAAACTGACAAGAACAGTAGTTTCTCTTGCGTCCAATACACTGCATTTGCTGGGATAAGACGCCAGTGCTATTTGCACTTTGTATGGCCAATTGAGCACAATAGTGACTCTCCTTACCAGAAAACAACTCTTGGTGCTAGGACCAGAAACTGCATGTGATTCAACTCCGTTTATGAAAGGGAATTCAACTCTAGCTTGCCTTACAAGAAATACACTCTGCTTTTGAGAAAGCAGCACTCTTCTACTCTACTGTGTTTCCTATATAGCCAGAACAGTCAGCTTGCTCAGAACTAAAGAACTGTGCTTCCTACACACAAAGGCCATATCTAATTCAACTCTGCTTATGAAACTGACAAGAACATTAGTTTCTCTTGCGTCCAATACACTGCATTTGCTGGGATAAGACGCGAGTGCTATTTGCAATGTGTATGGCCAATTGAGCACAATAGTGAATCTCCTTACCAGAAAACAACTCTTGCTGCTAGGACCAGAAACTGCATGTGATTCAACTCCGTTTATGAAAGGGAATTAAACTCTGGCTCGCCTTACAAGAAACACACTCTGCTTTTGAGAAAGCAGCACTCTTCTACTCTACTGTGTTTGCTATAGAGCCAGAACAGTCAGCTTGCTCAGAACCAAAGAACTGTGCTTCCTACACACAATGGCCATAACTAGTTCAACTCTGCTTAGGAAACTGACAAGAACAGTAGTTTCTCTTGCGTCCAATACAATGCACTTGCTGGGAACAGACGCGAGTGCTATTTGCACTGTGTATGGCCATATGAGCACAATAGTGACTCTCCTTACCAGAAAACAACTCTTGGTGCTAGGACCAGAAACTGCATGTGATTCAACTCCGTTTATGAAAGGGAATTCAATCTAGCTTGCCTTACAAGAAACACACTCTGCTTTTGAGAAAGCAGCACTCTTCTACTCTACTGTGTTTCCTATATAGCCAGAACAGTCAGCTTGCTCAGAACTAAAGAACTGTGCTTCCTACACACAAGGGCCATATCTAATTCAACTCTGCTTAGGAAACTGACAAGAACAGTAGTTTCTCTTGCGTCCAATACACTGCATTTGCTGGGATAAGACGCGAGTGCTATTTGCACTGTGTAAGGCCAATTGAGCACAATAGTGAATCTCCTTACCAGAAAACAACTTTTGCTGCTATTACCAGAAACTGCATGTGATTCAACTCCGTTTATGAAAGGGAAATCAACTCTAGCTCGCCTTAAAGAAACACACTCTGCTTTTGAGAAAGCAGCACTCTTCTACTCTACCGTGTTTCCTATATAGCCAGAACAGTCAGCTTGCTCAGAACTAAAGAACTGTGCTTCCTACAAACAAGGGCCATATCTAATTCAACTCTGGTTAGGAAACTGACAAGAACAGTAGTTTCTCTTGCGTCCAATACACTGCATTTGCTGGGATAAGACGCCAGTGCTATTTGCACTTTGTATGGCCAATTGAGCACAATAGTGAATCTCCTTACCAGAAAACAACTTTTGCTGCTAGGACCAGAAACTGCATGTGATTCAACTCCGTTTATGAAAGGGAATTAAACTCTGGCTCGCCTTACAAGAAACACACTCTGCTTTAGAGAAAACAGCACTCTTCTACTCTACTCTGTTTCCTACATAGCCAGAACTGTCAGGTTGCTCAGAACCAAAGAACTGTGCTTCCTACACACAATGGCCATAACTAGTTCAACTCTTCTTAGGAAACTGACAAGAACAGTAGTTTCTCTTGCGTCCAATACAATGCCCTTGCTGGGTACAGACGCGAGTGCTATTTGCACTGTGTATGGCCAATTGAGCACAATAGTGAATCTCCTTACCAGAAAACAACTTTTGCTGCTAGGACCAGAAACTGCATGTGATTGAACTCCGTTTATGAAAGGGAATTCAACTCTAGCTCGTCTTACAAGAAACACACTCTGCTTTGGAGAAAGCAGCACTCTTCTACTCTACTGTGTTTCCTATACAGCTAGAACTGTCAGCTTGCTCAGAACTAAAGAACTGTGCTTCCTACACACAAGGGCCATATCTAATTCAACTCTGCTTAGGAAACTGACAAGAACAGTAGTTTCTCTTGCGTCCAATACACTGCATTTGCTGGGAACAGACGCGAGTGCTATTTGCAATGTGTATGGCCAATTGAGCACAATAGTGAATCTCCTTAACAGAAAACAACTCTTGCTGCTAGGACCAGAAATTGCATGTGATTCAACTCCGTTTATGAAAGGGAATTAAACTCTGGCTCGCCTTACCAGAACACACTCTGCTTTTGAGAAAGCAGCACTCTTCTACTCTACTGTGTTTCCTATAGAGCCAGAACAGTCAGCTTGCTCAGAACCAAAGAACTGTGCTTCCTACACACAATGGCCATAACTAGTTCAACTCTGCTTAGGAAACTAACAAGAACAGTAGTTTCTCTTGCGTCCAATACAATGCACTTGCTGGGTACAGACGCGAGTGCTATTTGCACTCTGTATGGCCAAATGAGCACAATAGTGACTCTTCTTACCAGAAAACAACTCTTGGTGCTAGGACCAGAAACTGCATGTGATTCAACTCCGTTTATGAAAGGGAATTCAACTCTAGCTTGCCTTACAAGAAACACACTCTGCTTTTGAGAAAGCAGCACTCTTCTACTCTACTGTGTTTCCTATATAGCCAGAACAGTCAGCTTGCTCAGAACTAAAGAACTGTGCTTCCAACACACAAGGGCCATATCTAAATCAACTCTGCTTAGGAAACTGACAAGAACAGTAGTTTCTCTTGCGTCCAATACACTGCATTTGCTGGGATAAGACGCCAGTGCTATTTGCACTTTGTATGGCCAATTGAGCACAGTAGTGAATCTCCTTACCAGAAAACAACTTTTGCTGCTAGGACCAGAAACTGCATGTGATTCAACTCCGTTTATGAAAGGGAATTAAACTCTGGCTCGCCTTACAAGAAACACACTCTGCTTTTGAGAAAGCAGCACTCTTCTACTCTACTGTGTTTCCTATAGAGCCAGAACAGTCAGCTTGCTCAGAACTAAAGAACTGTGCTTCCTACACACAATGGCCATAAGTAGTTCAACTCTGCTTAGGAAACGGACAAGAACAGTAGTTTCTCTTGCGTCCAATACAATGCACTTGCTGGGTACAGAGGCGAGTGCTATTTGCACTGTGTATGGCCAAATGAGCGCAATAGTGACTCTCCTTACCAGAAAAGAACTCTTGGTGCTAGGACCAGAAACTGCATGTGATTCAACTCCGTTTATGAAAGGGAATTCAACTCTAGCTTGCCTTACAAGAAACACACTCTGCTTTTGAGAAAGCAGCACTCTTCTATTCTACTGTGTTTCCTATATAGCCAGAACAGTCAGCTTGCTCAGAACTAAAGAACTGTACTTCCTACACACAAGGGCTATATCTAATTCAACTCTGCTTAGGAAACTGACAAGAACAGTAGTTTCTCTTGCGTCCAATACACTGCTTTTACTGGGAACAGACGCGAGTGCTATTTGCAATGTGTATGGCCAATTGAGCACAATAGTGAATCTCCTTACCAGAAAACAACTCTTGCTGCTAGGACCAGAAATTGCATCTGATTCAACTCCGTTTATGAAAGGGAATTAAACTCTGGCTCGCCTTACAAGAAACACACTCTGCTTTAGAGAAAGCAGCACTCTTCTACTCTACTCTGTTTCCTACATAGCCAGAACAGTCAGGTTGCTCAGAACCAAAGAACTGTGCTTCCTACACACAATGGCCATAACTAGTTCAACTCTTCTTAGGAAACTGACAAGAACAGTAGTTTCTCTTGCGTCCAATACAATGCCCTTGCTGGGTACAGACGCGAGTGCTATTTGCACTGTGTATGGCCAATTGAGCACAATAGTGAATCTAATTACCAGAAAACAACTTTTGCTGCTAGGACCAGAAACTGCATGTGATTCAACTCCGTTTATGAAAGGGAATTCAACTCTAGCTCATCTTACAAGAAACACACTCTGCTTTGGAGAAAGCAGCACTCTTCTACTCTACTGTGTTTCCTATACAGCCAGAACTGTCAGCTTGCTCAGAACTAAAGAACTGTGCTTCCTACACACAAGGGCCATATCTAATTCAACTCTGCTTAGGAAACTGACAAGAACAGTAGTTTCTCTTGCGTCCAATACACTGCATTTG
Source organism: Peromyscus californicus insignis (assembly GCF_007827085.1). Classification (NCBI taxonomy): domain Eukaryota; kingdom Metazoa; phylum Chordata; class Mammalia; order Rodentia; family Cricetidae; genus Peromyscus; species Peromyscus californicus. Next base: position 9,659 of record NW_026294467.1, on the reverse strand, counting down.
CTGGGAACAGACGCGAGTGCTATTTGCAATGTGTATGGCCAATTGAGCACAATAGTGAATCTCCTTACCAGAAAACAACTCTTGCTGCTAGGACCAGAAATTGCATGTGATTCAACTCCGTTTATGAAAGGGAATTAAACTCTGGCTCGCCTTACAAGAACACACTCTGCTTTTGAGAAAGCAGCACTCTTCTACTCTACTGTGTTTCCTATAGAGCCAGAACAGTCAGCTTGCTCAGAACCAAAGAACTGTGCTTCCTACACACAATGGCCATAACTAGTTCAACTCTGCTTAGGAAACTAACAAGAACAGTAGTTTCTCTTGCGTCCAATACAATGCACTTGCTGGGTACAGACGCGAGTGCTATTTGCACTCTGTATGGCCAAATGAGCACAAGAGTGACTCTTCTTACCAGAAAACAACTCTTGGTGCTAGGACCAGAAACTGCATGTGATTCAACTCCGTTTATGAAAGGGAATTCAACTCTAGCTTGCCTTACAAGAAACACACTCTGCTTTTGAGAAAGCAGCACTCTTCTACTCTACTGTGTTTCCTATATAGCCAGAACAGTCAGCTTGCTCAGAACTAAAGAACTGTGCTTCCAACACACAAGGGCCATATCTAATTCAACTCTGCTTAGGAAACTGACAAGAACAGTAGTTTCTCTTGCGTCCAATACACTGCATTTGCTGGGATAAGACGCCAGTGCTATTTGCACTTTGTATGGCCAATTGAGCACAGTAGTGAATCTCCTTACCAGAAAACAACTTTTGCTGCTAGGACCAGAAACTGCATGTGATTCAACTCCGTTTATGAAAGGGAATTAAACTCTGGCTCGCCTTACAAGAAACACACTCTGCTTTTGAGAAAGCAGCACTCTTCTACTCTACTGTGTTTCCTATAGAGCCAGAACAGTCAGCTTGCTCAGAACTAAAGAACTGTGCTTCCTACACACAATGTCCATAACTTGTTCAACTCTGCTTAGGAAACTGACAAGAACAGTAGTTTCTCTTGCGTCCAATACAATGCACTTGCTGGGTACAGAGGCGAGTGCTATTTGCACTGTGTATGGCCAAATGAGCGCAATAGTGCTCTCCTTACCAGAAAACAACTCTTGGTGCTAGGACCAGAAACTGCATGTGATTCAACTCCGTTTATGAAAGGGAATTCAACTCTAGCTTGCCTTAAAAGAAACACACTCTGCTTTTGAGAAAGCAGCACTCTTCTATTCTACTGTGTTTCCTATATAGCCAGAACAGTCAGCTTGCTCAGAACTAAAGAACTGTACTTCCTACACACAAGGGCTATATCTAATTCAACTCTGCTTAGGAAACTGACAAGAACAGTAGTTTCTCTTGCGTCCAATACACTGCATTTACTGGGAACAGACGCGAGTGCTATTTGCAATGTGTATGGCCAATTGAGCACAATAGTGAATCTCCTTACCAGAAAACAACTCTTGCTGCTAGGACCAGAAATTGCATCTGATTCAACTCCGTTTATGAAAGGGAATTAAACTCTGGCTCGCCTTACAAGAAACACACTCTGCTTTAGAGAAAGCAGCACTCTTCTACTCTACTCTGTTTCCTACATAGCCAGAACAGTCAGGTTGCTCAGAACCAAAGAACTGTGCTTCCTACACACAATGGCCATAACTAGTTCAACTCTTCTTAGGAAACTGACAAGAACAGTAGTTTCTCTTGCGTCCAATACAATGCCCTTGCTGGGTACAGACGCGAGTGCTATTTGCACTGTGTATGGCCAATTGAGCACAATAGTGAATCTAATTACCAGAAAACAACTTTTGCTGCTAGGACCAGAAACTGCATGTGATTCAACTCCGTTTATGAAAGGGAATTCAACTCTAGCTCGTCTTACAAGAAACACACTCTGCTTTGGAGAAAGCAGCACTCTTCTACTCTACTGTGTTTCCTATACAGCCAGAACTGTCAGCTTGCTCAGAACTAAAGAACTGTGCTTCCTACACACAAGGGCCATATCTAATTCAACTCTGCTTAGGAAACTGACAAGAACAGTAGTTTCTCTTGCGTCCAATACACTGCATTTGCTGGGAACAGACGCGAGTGCTATTTGCAATGTGTATGGCCAATTGAGCACAATAGTGAATCTCCTTACCAGAAAACAACTCTTGCTGCTAGGACCAGAAATTGCATGTGATGCAACTCCGTTTATGAAAGGGAATTAAACTCTGGCTCGCCTTACAAGAACACACTCTGCTTTTGAGAAAGCAGCACTCTTCTACTCTACTGTGTTTCCTATAGAGCCAGAACAGTCAGCTTGCTCAGAACCAAAGAACTGTGCTTCCTACACACAATGGCCATAACTAGTTCAACTCTGCTTAGGAAACTAACAAGAACAGTAGTTTCTCTTGCGTCCAATACAATGCACTTGCTGGGTACAGACGCGAGTGCTATTTGCACTCTGTATGGCCAAATGAGCACAAGAGTGACTCTTCTTACCAGAAAACAACTCTTGGTGCTAGGACCAGAAACTGCATGTGATTCAACTCCGTTTATGAAAGGGAATTCAACTCTAGCTTGCCTTACAAGAAACACACTCTGCTTTTGAGAAAGCAGCACTCTTCTACTCTACTGTGTTTCCTATATAGCCAGAACAGTCAGCTTGCTCAGAACTAAAGAACTGTGCTTCCAACACACAAGGGCCATATCTAATTCAACTCTGCTTAGGAAACTGACAAGAACAGTAGTTTCTCTTGCGTCCAATACACTGCATTTGCTGGGATAAGACGCCAGTGCTATTTGCACTTTGTATGGCCAATTGAGCACAGTAGTGAATCTCCTTACCAGAAAACAACTTTTGCTGCTAGGACCAGAAACTGCATGTGATTCAACTCCGTTTATGAAAGGGAATTAAACTCTGGCTCGCCTTACAAGAAACACACTCTGCTTTTGAGAAAGCAGCACTCTTCTACTCTACTGTGTTTCCTATAGAGCCAGAACAGTCAGCTTGCTCAGAACTAAAGAACTGTGCTTCCTACACACAATGTCCATAACTTGTTCAACTCTGCTTAGGAAACTGACAAGAACAGTAGTTTCTCTTGCGTCCAATACAATGCACTTGCTGGGTACAGAGGCGAGTGCTATTTGCACTGTGTATGGCCAAATGAGCGCAATAGTGACTCTCCTTACCAGAAAACAACTCTTGGTGCTAGGACCAGAAACTGCATGTGATTCAACTCCGTTTATGAAAGGGAATTCAACTCTAGCTTGCCTTAAAAGAAACACACTCTGCTTTTGAGAAAGCAGCACTCTTCTATTCTACTGTGTTTCCTATATAGCCAGAACAGTCAGCTTGCTCAGAACTAAAGAACTGTACTTCCTACACACAAGGGCTATATCTAATTCAACTCTGCTTAGGAAACTGACAAGAACAGTAGTTTCTCTTGCGTCCAATACACTGCATTTACTGGGAACAGACGCGAGTGCTATTTGCAATGTGTATGGCCAATTGAGCACAATAGTGAATCTCCTTACCAGAAAACAACTGTTGCTGCTAGGACCAGAAATTGCATCTGATTCAACTCCGTTTATGAAAGGGAATTAAACTCTGGCTCGCCTTACAAGAAACACACTCTGCTTTAGAGAAAGCAGCACTCTTCTACTCTACTCTGTTTCCTACATAGCCAGAACAGTCAGGTTGCTCAGAACCAAAGAACTGTGCTTCCTACACACAATGGCCATAACTAGTTCAACTCTTCTTAGGAAACTGACAAGAACAGTAGTTTCTCTTGCGTCCAATACAATGCCCTTGCTGGGTACAGACGCGAGTGCTATTTGCACTGTGTATGGCCAATTGAGCACAATAGTGAATCTCCTTACCAGAAAACAACTTTTGCTGCTAGGACCAGAAACTGCATGTGATTCAACTCCGTTTATGAAACGGAATTCAACTCAAGCTCGTCTTACAAGAAACACACTCTGCTTTGGAGAAAGCAGCACTCTTCTACTCTACTGTGTTTCCTATAGAGCCAGAACTGTCAGCTTGCTCAGAACTAAAGAACTGTGCTTCCTACACACAAGGGCCATATCTAATTCAACTCTGCTTAGGAAACTGACAAGAACAGTAGTTTCTCTTGCGTCCAATACACTGCATTTGCTGGGAACAGACGCGAGTGCTATTTGCAATGTGTATGGCCAATTGAGCACAATAGTGAATCTCCTTACAAGAAAACAACTCTTGCTGCTAGGACCAGAAATTGCATGTGATTCAACTCCGTTTATGAAAGGGAATTAAACTCTGGCTCGCCTTACAAGAACACACTCTGCTTTTGAGAAAGCAGCACTCTTCTACTCTACTGTGTTTCCTATAGAGCCAGAACAGTCAGCTTGCTCAGAACCAAAGAACTGTGCTTCCTACACACAATGGCCATAACTAGTTCAACTCTGCTTAGGAAACTAACAAGAACAGTAGTTTCTCTTGCGTCCAATACAATGCACTTGCTGGGTACAGACGCGAGTGCTATTTGCACTCTTTATGGCCAAATGAGCACAATAGTGACTCTTCTTACCAGAAAACAACTCTTGGTGCTAGGACCAGAAACTGCATGTGATTCAACTCCGTTTATGAAAGGGAATTCAACTCTAGCTTGCCTTACAAGAAACACACTCTGCTTTTGAGAAAGCAGCACTCTTCTACTCTACTGTGTTTCCTATATAGCCAGAACAGTCAGCTTGCTCAGAACTAAAGAACTGTGCTTCCAACACACAAGGGCCATATCTAATTCAACTCTGCTTAGGAAACTGACAAGAACAGTAGTTTCTCTTGCGTCCAATACACTGCATTTGCTGGGATAAGACGCCAGTGCTATTTGCACTTTGTATGGCCAATTGAGCACAGTAGTGAATCTCCTTACCAGAAAACAACTTTTGCTGCTAGGACCAGAAACTGCATGTAATTCAACTCCGTTTATGAAAGGGAATTAAACTCTGGCTCGCCTTACAAGAAACACACTCTGCTTTTGTGAAAGCAGCACTCTTCTACTCTACTGTGTTTCCTATAGAGCCAGAACAGTCACCTTGCTCAGAACTAAAGAACTGTGCTTCCTACACACAATGGCCATAACTTGTTCAACTCTGCTTAGGAAACTGACAAGAACAGTAGTTTCTCTTGCGTCCAATACAATGCACTTGCTGGGTACAGAGGCGAGTGCTATTTGCACTGTGTATGGCCAAATGAGCGCAATAGTGACTCTCCTTACCAGAAAAGAACTCTTGGTGCTAGGACCAGAAACTGCATGTGATTCAACTCCGTTTATGAAAGGGAATTCAACTCTAGCTTGCCTTACAAGAAACACACTCTGCTTTTGAGAAAGCAGCACTCTTCTATTCTACTGTGTTTCCTATATAGCCAGAACAGTCAGCTTGCTCAGAACTAAAGAACTGTACTTCCTACACACAAGGGCTATATCTAATTCAACTCTGCTTAGGAAACTGACAAGAACAGTAGTTTCTCTTGCGTCCAATACAGTGCATTTACTGGGAACAGACGCGAGTGCTATTTGCAATGTGTATGGCCAATTGAGCACAATAGTGAATCTCCTTACCAGAAAACAACTCTTTGCTGCTAGGACCAGAAATTGCATCTGATTCAACTCCGTTTATGAAAGGGAATTAAACTCTGGCTCGCCTTACAAGAAACACACTCTGCTTTTGAGAAAGCAGCACTCTTCTACTCTACTGTGTTTCCTATAGAGCCAGAACAGTCAGCTTGCTCAGAACCAAAGAACTGTGCTTCCTACACACAATGGCCATAACTAGTTCAACTCTGCTTAGGAAACTAACAAGAACAGTAGTTTCTCTTGCGTCCAATACAATGCACTTGCTGGGTACAGACGCGAGTGCTATTTGCACTCTGTATGGCCAAATGAGCACAATAGTGACTCTTCTTACCAGAAAACAACTCTTGGTGCTAGGACCAGAAACTGCATGTGATTCAACTCCGTTTATGAAAGGGAATTCAACTCTAGCTTGCCTTACAAGAAACACACTCTGCTTTTGAGAAAGCAGCACTCTTCTACTCTACTGTGTTTCCTATATAGCCAGAACAGTCAGCTTGCTCAGAACTAAAGAACTGTGCTTCCAACACACAAGGGCCATATCTAATTCAACTCTGCTTAGGAAACTGACAAGAACAGTAGTTTCTCTTGCGTCCAATACACTGCATTTGCTGGGATAAGACGCCAGTGCTATTTCCACTTTGTATGGCCAATTGAGCACAGTAGTGAATCTCCTTACCAGAAAACAACTTTTGCTGCTAGGACCAGAAACTGCATGTGATTCAACTCCGTTTATGAAAGGGAATTAAACTCTGGCTCGCCTTACAAGAAACACACTCTGCTTTTGAGAAAGCAGCACTCTTCTACTCTACTGTGTTTCCTATAGAGCCAGAACAGTCAGGTTGCTCAGAACTAAAGAACTGTGCTTCCTACACACAATGGCCATAACTTGTTCAACTCTGCTTAGGAAACTGACAAGAACAGTAGTTTCTCTTGCGTCCAATACAATGCACTTGCTGGGTACAGAGGCGAGTGCTATTTGCACTGTGTATGGCCAAATGAGCGCAATAGTGACTCTCCTTACCAGAAAACAACTCTTGGTGCTAGGACCAGAAACTGCATGTGATTCAACTCCGTTTATGAAAGGGAATTCAACTCTAGCTTGCCTTACAAGAAACACACTCTGCTTTTGAGAAAGCAGCACTCTTCTATTCTACTGTGTTTCCTATATAGCCAGAACAGTCAGCTTGCTCAGAACTAAAGAACTGTACTTCCTACACAAAAGGGCTATATCTAATTCAACTCTGCTTAGGAAACTGACAAGAACAGTAGTTTCTCTTGCGTCCAATACACTGCATTTACTGGGAACAGACGCGAGTGCTATTTGCAATGTGTATGGCCAATTGAGCACAATAGTGAATCTCCTTACCAGAAAACAACTCTTGCTGCTAGGACCAGAAATTGCATCTGATTCAACTCCGTTTATGAAAGGGAATTAAACTCTGGCTCGCCTTACAAGAAACACACTCTGCTTTTGAGAAAGCAGCACTCTTCTACTCTACTGTGTTTCCTATAGAGCCAGAACAGTCAGCTTGCTCAGAACCAAAGAACTGTGCTTCCTACACACAATGGCCATAACTAGTTCAACTCTGCTTAGGAAACTGACAAGAACAGTAGTTTCTCTTGCGTCCAATACAATGCACTTGCTGGGTACAGACGCGAGTGCTATTTGCACTCTGTATGGCCAAATGAGCACAATAGTGACTCTCCTTACCAGAAAACAACTCTTGGTGCTAGGACCAGAAACTGCATGTGATTCAACTCCGTTTATGAAAGGGAATTCAACTCTAGCTTGCCTTACAAGAAACACACTCTGCTTTTGAGAAAGCAGCACTCTTCTACTCTACTGTGTTTCCTATATAGCCAGAACAGTCAGCTTGCTCAGAACTAAAGAACTGTACTTCCTACACACAAGGGCCATATCTAATTCAACTCTGCTTAGGAAACTGACAAGAACAGTAGTTTCTCTTGCGTCCAATACACTGCATTTGCTGGGATAAGACGCCAGTGCTATTTGCACTTTGTATGGCCAATTGAGCACAATAGTGAATCTCCTTACCAGTAAACAACTTTTGCTGCTAGGACCAGAAACTGCATGTGATTCAACTCCGTTTATGAAAGGGAATTAAACTCTGGCTCGCCTTACAAGAAACACACTCTGCTTTAGAGAAAGCAGCACTCTTCTACTCTACTCTGTTTCCTACATAGCCAGAACAGTCAGGTTGCTCAGAACCAAAGAACTGTGCTTCCTACACACAATGGCCATAACTAGTTCAACTCTTCTTAGGAAACTGACAAGAACAGTAGTTTCTCTTGTGTCCAATACAATGCCCTTGCTGGGTACAGACGCGAGTGCTATTTGCACTGTGTATGGCCAAATGAGCACAATAGTGACTCTCCTTACCAGAAAACAACTCTTGGTGCTAGGACCAGAAACTGCATGTGATTCAACTCCGTTTATGAAAGGGAATTCAACTCTAGCTTGCCATACAAGAAACACATTCTGCTTTTGAGAAAGCAGCACTCTTCTACTTTACTGTGTTTCCTATATAGCCAGAATAGTCAGCTTGCTCAGAACTAAAGAACTGTGCTTCCTACACACAAAGGCCATATCTAATTCAACTCTGCTTAGGAAACTGAGAAGAACAGTAGTTACTCTTGCGTCCAATACACTGCATTTGCTGGGATAAGACGCGAGTGCTATTTGCAATGTGTATGGCCACTTGAGCACAATAGTGAATCTCCTTACCAGAAAACAACTCTTGCTGCTAGGACCAGAAACTGCATGTGATTCAACTCCGTTTATGAAAGGGAATTAAACTCTGGCTCGCCTTACAAGAAACACACTCTGCTTTTGAGAAAGCAGCACTCTTCTACTCTACTGTGTTTCCTATATAGCCAGAACAGTTAGCTTGCTCAGAACTAAAGAACTGTGCTTCCAACACACAAGGGCCATATCTAATTCAACTCTGCTTAGGAAACTGACAAGAACAGTAGTTTCTCTTGCATCCAATACACTGCATTTGCTGGGATAAGACGCGAGTGCTATTTGCACTGTGTAAGGCCAATTGAGCACAATAGTGAATCTCCTTACCAAAAAACAACTTTTGCTGCTAGGACCAGAAACTGCATGTGATTCAACTCCGTTTATGAAAGGGAAATCAACTCTAGCTCGCCTTACAAGAAACACACTCTGCTTTTGAGAAAGCAGCACTCTTCTACTCTACTGTGTTTCTTATATAGCCAGAACTGTCAGCTTGCTCAGAACTAAAGAACTGTGCTTCCTACACACAAGGGCCATATCTAATTCAACTCTGTTTAGGAAACTGACAAGAACAGTAGTTTCTCTTGCGTCCAATACACTGCATTTGCTGGGAACAGACGCGAGGGCTATTTGCAATGTGTATGGCCAAATGAGCACAATAGTGACTCTCCTTACCAGAAAACAACTCTTGCTGCTAGGACCAGAAATTGCATGTGATTCAACTCCGTTTATGAAAGGGAATTAAACTCTGGCTCGCCTTACAAGAAACACACTCTGCTTTAGAGAAAGCAGCACTCTTCTACTCTACTCTGTTTCCTACATAGCCATAACAGTCAGGTTGCTCAGAACCAAAGAACTGTGCTTCCTACACACAAGGGCCATAACTAGTTCAACTCTTCTTAGGAAACTGACAAGAACAGTAGTTTCTCTTGCGTCAAATACACTGCATTTGCTGGGATAAGACGCGAGTGCTATTTGCACTGTGTAAGGCCAATTGAGCACAATAGTGAATCTCCTTACCAGAAAACAACTTTTGCTGCTATTACCAGAAACTGCATGTGATTCAACTCCGTTTATGAAAGGGAAATCAACTCTAGCTCGCCTTACAAGAAACACACTCTGCTTTAGAGAAAGCAGCACTCTTCTACTCTACTGTGTTTCCTATATAGCCAGAACTGTCAGCTTGCTCAGAACTGAAGAACTGTGCTTCCTACACACAAGGGCCATATCTAATTCAACTCTGCTTAGGAAACTGACAAGAACAGTAGTTTCTCTTGCGTCCAATACACTGCATTTGCT
>NW_026294466.1:0-71908 GCF_007827085.1 Peromyscus californicus insignis | reverse complement strand
TATCCGAGCAAATGCAGTGTATTGGACGCAAGAGATACTACTGTTCTTGTCAGTTTCCTAAGCAGAGTTGAATTAGATATGGCCTTTGTGTGTCGGAAGCACAGTTCTTTAGTTCTGAGCAAGCTGACTGTTCTGGCTATATAGGAAACACAGTAGAGTAGAAGAGTGCTGCTTTCTCAAAAGCAGAGTGTGTTTCTTGTAAGGCGAGCTAGAGTTGATTTCCCTTTCATAAACGGAGTTGAATCACATGCAGTTTCTGGTCCTAGCAGCAAAAGTTGTTTTCTGGTAAGGAGATTCACTATTGTGCTCAATTGGCCATACACAGTGCAAATAGCACTCGCGTCTTATCCCAGCAAATGCAGTGTATTGGACGCAAGAGAAACTACTGTTCTTGTCAGTTCCTAAGCAGAGTTGAATTAGATATGGCCCTTGTGTGTAGGAAGCACAGTTCTTTAGTTCTGAGCAAGCTGACTGTTCTGGCTATATAGGAAACACAGTAGAGTAGAAGAGTGCTGCTTTCTCAAAAGCAGAGTGTGTTTCTTGTAAGGCAAGCTAGAGTTGAATTCCCTTTCATAAACGGAGTTGAATCACATGCAGTTTCTGGTCCTAGCACCAAGAGTTGTTTTCTGGTAAGGAGAGTCACTCTTGTGCTCATTTGGCCATACACAGTGCAAATAGCACTCGCGTCTGTACCCAGCAAGTGCATTGTATTGGACGCAAGAGAAACTACTGTTCTTGTCAGTTTCCTAAGCAGAGTTGAACGATTTATGGCCATTGTGTGTAGGAAGCACAGTTCTTTGGTTCTGAGCAAGCTGACTGTTCTGGCTCTATAGGAAACACAGTAGAGTAGAAGAGTGCTGCTTTCTCAAAAGCAGAGTGTGTTTCTTGTAAGGCGAGCCAGAGTTTAATTCCCTTTCATAAACGGAGTTGAATCACATGCAATTTCTGGTCCTAGCATCAAGAGTTGTTTTCTGGTAAGGTCATTCACTATTGTGCTCAATTGGCCATACACATTGCAAATAGCACTCGCGTCTGTTCCCAGCAAATGCAGTGTATTGGACGCAAGAAAAACTACTGTTCTTGTCAGTTTCCTAAGCAGAGTTGAATTAGATATGGCCCTTGTGTGTAGGAAGCGCAGTTCTTTAGTTCTGAGCAAGCTGACTGTTCTGGCTATATAGGAATCACAGTAGAGTAGAAGAGTGCTGCTTTCTCTAAAGCAGAGTGTGTTTCTTGTAAGGCGAGCTAGAGTTGATTTCCCTTTCATAAACGGAGTTGAATCACATGCAGTTTCTTGTCCTAGCAGCAAAAGTTGTTTTCTGGTAAGGAGATTCACTATTGTGCTCAATTGGCCATACACAGTGCAAATAGCACTCGCGTCTTATCCCAGCAAATGCAGTGTATTGGACGCAAGAGAAACTACTGTTCTTGTCAGTTTCCTAAGCAGAGTTGAATTAGATATGGCCCTTGTGTGTAGGAAGCACAGTTCTTTAGTTCTGAGCAAGCTGACTGTTCTGGCTATATAGGAAACACAGTAGAGTAGAAGAGTGCTGCTTTCTCAAAAGCAGAGTGTGTTTCTTGTAAGGCAAGCTAGAGTTGAATTCCCTTTCATAAACGGAGTTGAATCACATGCAGTTTCTGGTCCTAGCACCAAGAGTTGTTTTCTGGTAAGGAGAGTCACTATTGTGCTCATTTGGCCATACACAGTGCAAATAGCACTCGCGTCTTATCCCAGCAAATGCAGTGTATTGGACGCAAGAGAAACTACTGTTCTTGTCAGTTTCCTAAGCAGAGTTGAATTAGATATGGCCCTTGTGTGTAGGAAGCACAGTTCTTTAGTTCTGAGCAAGCTGACTGTTCTGGCTATATAGGAAACACAGTAGAGTAGAAGAGTGCTGCTTGCTCAAAAGCAGAGTGTGTTTCTTGTAAGGCAAGCTAGAGTTGAATTCCCTTTCATAAACGGAGTTGAATCACATGCAGTTTCTGGTCCTAGCACCAAGAGTTGTTTTCTGGTAAGGAGAGTCACTCTTGTGCTCATTTGGCCATACACAGTGCAAATAGCACTCGCGTCTGTACCCAGCAAGTGCATTGTATTGGACGCAAGAGAAACTACTGTTCTTGTCAGTTTCCTAAGCAGAGTTGAACTAGTTATGGCCATTGTGTGTAGGAAGCACAGTTCTTTGGTTCTGAGCAAGCTGACTGTTCTGGCTCTATAGGAAACACAGTAGAGTAGAAGAGTGCTGCTTTCTCAAAAGCAGAGTGTGTTTCTTGTAAGGCGAGCCAGAGTTTAATTCCCTTTCATAAACGGAGTTGAATCACATGCAATTTCTGGTCCTAGCAGCAAGAGTTGTTTTCTGGTAAGGAGATTCACTATTGTGCTCAATTGGCCATACACATTGCAAATAGCACTCGCGTCTGTTCCCAGCAAATGCAGTGTATTGGACGCAAGAGAAACTACTGTTCTTGTCAGTTTCCTAAGCAGAGTTGAATTAGATATGGCCCTTGCGTGTAGGAAGCACAGTTCTTTAGTTCTGAGCAAGCTGACTGTTCTGGCTATATAGGAATCACAGTAGAGTAGAAGAGTGCTGCTTTCTCTAAAGCAGAGTGTGTTTCTTGTAAGTGGAGCCAGAGTTTAATTCCCCTTCATAAACGGAGTTGAATCACATGCAGTTTCTGGTCCTAGCAGCAAGAGTTGTTTTCTGGTAAGGAGATTCACTATTGTGCTCAATTGGCCATACACAGTGCAAATAGCACTCGCGTCTTATCCGAGCAAATGCAGTGTATTGGACGCAAGAGAAACTACTGTTCTTGTCAGTTTCCTAAGCAGAGTTGAATTAGATATGGCCTTTGTGTGTCGGAAGCACAGTTCTTTAGTTCTGAGCAAGCTGACTGTTCTGGCTATATAGGAAACACAGTAGAGTAGAAGAGTGCTGCTTTCTCAAAAGCAGAGTGTGTTTCTTGTAAGGCGAGCTAGAGTTGATTTCCCTTTCATAAACGGAGTTGAATCACATGCAGTTTCTGGTCCTAGCAGCAAAAGTTGTTTTCTGGTAAGGAGATTCACTATTGTGCTCAATTGGCCATACACAGTGCAAATAGCACTCGCGTCTTATCCCAGCAAATGCAGTGTATTGGACGCAAGAGAAACTACTGTTCTTGTCAGTTCCTAAGCAGAGTTGAATTAGATATGGCCCTTGTGTGTAGGAAGCACAGTTCTTTAGTTCTGAGCAAGCTGACTGTTCTGGCTATATAGGAAACACAGTAGAGTAGAAGAGTGCTGCTTTCTCAAAAGCAGAGTGTGTTTCTTGTAAGGCAAGCTAGAGTTGAATTCCCTTTCATAATCGGAGTTGAATCACATGCAGTTTCTGGTCCTAGCACCAAGAGTTGTTTTCTGGTAAGGAGAGTCACTCTTGTGCTCATTTGGCCATACACAGTGCAAATAGCACTCGCGTCTGTACCCAGCAAGTGCATTGTATTGGACGCAAGAGAAACTACTGTTCTTGTCAGTTTCCTAAGCAGAGTTGAACGATTTATGGCCATTGTGTGTAGGAAGCACAGTTCTTTGGTTCTGAGCAAGCTGACTGTTCTGGCTCTATAGGAAACACAGTAGAGTAGAAGAGTGCTGCTTTCTCAAAAGCAGAGTGTGTTTCTTGTAAGGCGAGCCAGAGTTTAATTCCCTTTCATAAACGGAGTTGAATCACATGCAATTTCTGGTCCTAGCAGCAAGAGTTGTTTTCTGGTAAGGAGATTCACTATTGTGCTCAATTGGCCATACACATTGCAAATAGCACTCGCGTCTGTTCCCAGCAAATGCAGTGTATTGGACGCAAGAAAAACTACTGTTCTTGTCAGTTTCCTAAGCAGAGTTGAATTAGATATGGCCCTTGTGTGTAGGAAGCACAGTTCTTTAGTTCTGAGCAAGCTGACTGTTCTGGCTATATAGGAATCACAGTAGAGTAGAAGAGTGCTGCTTTCTCTAAAGCAGAGTGTGTTTCTTGTAAGGCGAGCTAGAGTTGATTTCCCTTTCATAAACGGAGTTGAATCACATGCAGTTTCTTGTCCTAGCAGCAAAAGTTGTTTTCTGGTAAGGAGATTCACTATTGTGCTCAATTGGCCATACACAGTGCAAATAGCACTCGCGTCTTATCCCAGCAAATGCAGTGTATTGGACGCAAGAGAAACTACTGTTCTTGTCAGTTTCCTAAGCAGAGTTGAATTAGATATGGCCCTTGTGTGTAGGAAGCACAGTTCTTTAGTTCTGAGCAAGCTGACTGTTCTGGCTATATAGGAAACACAGTAGAGTAGAAGAGTGCTGCTTTCTCAAAAGCAGAGTGTGTTTCTTGTAAGGCAAGCTAGAGTTGAATTCCCTTTCATAAACGGAGTTGAATCACATGCAGTTTCTGGTCCTAGCACCAAGAGTTGTTTTCTGGTAAGGAGAGTCACTATTGTGCTCATTTGGCCATACACAGTGCAAATAGCACTCGCGTCTTATCCCAGCAAATGCAGTGTATTGGACGCAAGAGAAACTACTGTTCTTGTCAGTTTCCTAAGCAGAGTTGAATTAGATATGGCCCTTGTGTGTAGGAAGCACAGTTCTTTAGTTCTGAGCAAGCTGACTGTTCTGGCTATATAGGAAACACAGTAGAGTAGAAGAGTGCTGCTTGCTCAAAAGCAGAGTGTGTTTCTTGTAAGGCAAGCTAGAGTTGAATTCCCTTTCATAAACGGAGTTGAATCACATGCAGTTTCTTGTCCTAGCAGCAAAAGTTGTTTTCTGGTAAGGAGATTCACTATTGTGCTCAATTGGCCATACACAGTGCAAATAGCACTCGCGTCTGTACCGAGCAAGTGCATTGTATTGGACGCAAGAGAAACTACTGTTCTTGTCAGTTTCCTAAGCAGAGTTGAACTAGTTATGGCCATTGTGTGTAGGAAGCACAGTTCTTTGGTTCTGAGCAAGCTGACTGTTCTGGCTCTATAGGAAACACAGTAGAGTAGAAGAGTGCTGCTTTCTCAAAAGCAGAGTGTGTTTCTTGTAAGGCAAGCCAGAGTTTAATTCCCTTTCCTAAAAGGGAGTTGAATCACATGAAGTTTCTGGTCCTAGCAGCAAGAGTTGTTTTCTGGTAAGGAGATTCACTATTGTGCTCAATTGGCCATACACAGTGCAAATAGCACTCGCGTCTGTACCCAGCAAGTGCATTGTATTGGACGCAAGAGAAACTACTGTTCTTGTCAGTTTCCTAAGCAGAGTTGAACGATTTATGGCCATTGTGTGTAGGAAGCACAGTTCTTTGGTTCTGAGCAAGCTGACTGTTCTGGCTCTATAGGAAACACAGTAGAGTAGAAGAGTGCTGCTTTCTCAAAAGCAGAGTGTGTTTCTTGTAAGGCGAGCCAGAGTTTAATTCCCTTTCATAAACGGAGTTGAATCACATGCAATTTCTGGTCCTAGCAGCAAGAGTTGTTTTCTGGTAAGGAGATTCACTATTGTGCTCAATTGGCCATACACATTGCAAATAGCACTCGCGTCTGTTCCCAGCAAATGCAGTGTATTGGACGCAAGAGAAACTACTGTTCTTGTCAGTTTCCTAAGCAGAGTTGAATTAGATATGGCCCTTGTGTGTAGGAAGCACAGTTCTTTAGTTCTGAGCAAGCTGACTGTTCTGGCTATATAGGAATCACAGTAGAGTAGAAGAGTGCTGCTTTCTCTAAAGCAGAGTGTGTTTCTTGTAAGTCGAGCCAGAGTTTAATTCCCCTTCATAAACGGAGTTGAATCACATGCAGTTTCTGGTCCTAGCAGCAAGAGTTGTTTTCTGGTAAGGAGATTCACTATTGTGCTCAATTGGCCATACACAGTGCAAATAGCACTCGCGTCTTATCCCAGCAAATGCAGTGTATCGGACGCAAGAGAAACTACTGTTCTTGTCAGTTTCCTAAGCAGAGTTGAATTAGATATGGCCTTTGTGTGTAGGAAGCACAGTTCTTTAGTTCTGAGCAAGCTGACTGTTCTGGCTATGTGGAAACAGAGTAGAGTAGAAGAGTGCTGCTTTCTCTAAAGCAGAGTGTGTTTCTTGTAAGGCGAGCCAGAGTTTAATTCCCTTTCATAAACGGAGTTGAATCACATGCAGTTTCTGGTCCTAGCAGCAAAAGTTGTTTTCTGGTAAGGAGATTCACTATTGTGCTCAATTGGCCATACACATTGCAAATAGCACTCGCGTCTATTCCCAGCAAATGCAGTGTATTGGACGCAAGAGAAACTACTGTTCTTGTCAGTTTCCTAAGCAGAGTTGAATTAGATATGGCCCTTGTGTGTAGGAAGCACAGTTCTTTAGTTCTGAGCAAGCTGACTGTTCTGGCTATATAGGAAACACAGTAGAGTAGAAGAGTGCTGCTTTCTCAAAAGCAGAGTGTGTTTCTTGTAAGGCAAGCTAGAGTTGAATTCCCTTTCATAAACGGAGTTGAATCACATGCAGTTTCTGGTCCTAGCACCAAGAGTTGTTTTCTGGTAAGGAGAGTCACTATTGTGCTCATTTGGCCATACACAGTGCAAATAGCACTCGCGTCTTATCCCAGCAAATGCAGTGTATTGGACGCAAGAGAAACTACTGTTCTTGTCAGTTTCCTAAGCAGAGTTGAACGATTTATGGCCATTGTGTGTAGGAAGCACAGTTCTTTGGTTCTGAGCAAGCTGACTGTTCTGGCTCTATAGCAAACACAGTAGAGTAGAAGAGTGCTGCTTTCTAAAAAGCAGAGTGTGTTTCTTGTAAGGCGAGCCAGAGTTTAATTCCCTTTCATAAACGGAGTTGAATCACATGCAATTTCTGGTCCTAGCAGCAAGAGTTGTTTTCTGGTAAGGAGATTCACTATTGTGCTCAATTGGCCATACACATTGCAAATAGCACTCGCGTCTGTTCCCAGCAAATGCAGTGTATTGGACGCAAGAGAAACTACTGTTCTTGTCAGTTTCCTAAGTAGAGTTGAATTAGATATGGCCCTTGTGTGTAGGAAGCACAGTTCTTTAGTTCTGAGAAAGCTGACTGTTCTGGCTATATAGGAAACACAGTAGAGTAGAAGAGTGCTGCTTTCTCAAAAGCAGAGTGTGTTTCTTGTAAGGCAAGCTAGAGTTGAATTCCCTTTCATAAACGGAGTTGAATCACATGCAGTTTCTGGTCCTAGCACCAAGAGTTGTTTTCTGGTAAGGAGAGTCACTCTTGTGCTCATTTGGCCATACACAGTGCAAATAGCACTCGCGTCTGTACCCAGCAAGTGCATAGTATTGGACGCAAGAGAAACTACTGTTCTTGTCAGTTTCCTAAGCAGAGTTGAACTAGTTATGGCCATTGTGTGTAGGAAGCACAGTTCTTTGGTTCTGAGCAAGCTGACTGTTCTGGCTCTATAGCAAACACAGTAGAGTAGAAGAGTGCTGCTTTCTAAAAAGCAGAGTGTGTTTCTTGTAAGGCGAGCCAGAGTTTAATTCCCTTTCATAAACGGAGTTGAATCACATGCAATTTCTGGTCCTAGCAGCAAGAGTTGTTTTCTGGTAAGGAGATTCACTATTGTGCTCAATTGGCCATACACATTGCAAATAGCACTCGCGTCTGTTCCCAGCAAATGCAGTGTATTGGACGCAAGAGAAACTACTGTTCTTGTCAGTTTCCTAAACAGAGTTTAATTAGATATGGCCCTTGTGTGTAGGAAGCACAGTTCTTCAGTTCTGAGCAAGCTGACTGTTCTGGCTATGTAGGAAACAGAGTAGAGTAGAAGAGTGCTGCTTTCTCAAAAGCAGAGTGTGTTTCTTGTAAGGCGAGCCAGAGTTTAATTCCCTTTCATAAACGGAGTTGAATCACATGCAGTTTCTGGTCCTAGCAGCAAAAGTTGTTTTCTGGTAAGGAGATTCACTATTGTGCTCAATTGGCCATACACATTGCAAATAGCACTCGCGTCTGTTCCCAGCAAATGCAGTGTATTGGACGCAAGAGAAACTACTGTTCTTGTCAGTTTCCTAAGCAGAGTTGAATTAGATATGGCCCTTGTGTGTAGGAAGCACAGTTCTTTATTCTGAGCAAGCTGACTGTTCTGGCTATATAGGAAACACAGTAGAGTAGAAGAGTGCTGCTTTCTCAAAAGCAGAGTGTGTTTCTTGTAAGGCAAGCTAGAGTTGAATTCCCTTTCATAAACGGAGTTGAATCACATGCAGTTTCTGGTCCTAGCACCAAGAATTGTTTTCTGGTAAGGAGAGTCACTATTGTGCTCATTTGGCCATACACAGTGCAAATAGCACTCGCGTCTTATCCCAGCAAATGCAGTGTATTGGACGCAAGAGAAACTACTGTTCTTGTCAGTTTCCTAAGCAGAGTTGAATTAGATATGGCCCTTGTGTGTAGGAAGCACAGTTCTTTAGTTCTGAGCAAGCTGACTGTTCTGGCTATATAGGAAACACAGTAGAGTAGAAGAGTGCTGCTTGCTCAAAAGCAGAGTGTGTTTCTTGTAAGGCAAGCTAGAGTTGAATTCCCTTTCATAAACGGAGTTGAATCACATGCAGTTTCTTGTCCTAGCAGCAAAAGTTGTTTTCTGGTAAGGAGATTCACTATTGTGCTCAATTGGCCATACACAGTGCAAATAGCACTCGCGTCTGTACCCAGCAAGTGCATTGTATTGGACGCAAGAGAAACTACTGTTCTTGTCAGTTTCCTAAGCAGAGTTGAACTAGTTATGGCCATTGTGTGTAGGAAGCACAGTTCTTTGGTTCTGAGCAAGCTGACTGTTCTGGCTCTATAGGAAACACAGTAGAGTAGAAGAGTGCTGCTTTCTCAAAAGCAGAGTGTGTTTCTTGTAAGGCGAGCCAGAGTTTAATTCCCTTTCCTAAAAGGGAGTTGAATCACATGAAGTTTCTGGTCCTAGCAGCAAGAGTTGTTTTCTGGTAAGGAGATTCACTATTGTGCTCAATTGGCCATACACAGTGCAAATAGCACTCGCGTCTGTACCCAGCAAGTGCATTGTATTGGACGCAAGAGAAACTACTGTTCTTGTCAGTTTCCTAAGCAGAGTTGAACGATTTATGGCCATTGTGTGTAGGAAGCACAGTTCTTTGGTTCTGAGCAAGCTGACTGTTCTGGCTCTATAGGAAACACAGTAGAGTAGAAGAGTGCTGCTTTCTCAAAAGCAGAGTGTGTTTCTTGTAAGGCGAGCCAGAGTTTAATTCCCTTTCATAAACGGAGTTGAATCACATGCAATTTCTGGTCCTAGCAGCAAGAGTTGTTTTCTGGTAAGGAGATTCACTATTGTGCTCAATTGGCCATACACATTGCAAATAGCACTCGCGTCTGTTCCCAGCAAATGCAGTGTATTGGACGCAAGAGAAACTACTGTTCTTGTCAGTTTCCTAAGCAGAGTTGAATTAGATATGGCCCTTGTGTGTAGGAAGCACAGTTCTTTAGTTCTGAGCAAGCTGACTGTTCTGGCTATATAGGAATCACAGTAGAGTAGAAGAGTGCTGCTTTCTCTAAAGCAGAGTGTGTTTCTTGTAAGTCGAGCCAGAGTTTAATTCCCCTTCATAAACGGAGTTGAATCACATGCAGTTTCTGGTCCTAGCAGCAAGAGTTGTTTTCTGGTAAGGAGATTCACTATTGTGCTCAATTGGCCATACACAGTGCAAATAGCACTCGCGTCTTATCCCAGCAAATGCAGTGTATCGGACGCAAGAGAAACTACTGTTCTTGTCAGTTTCCTAAGCAGAGTTGAATTAGATATGGCCTTTGTGTGTAGGAAGCACAGTTCTTTAGTTCTGAGCAAGCTGACTGTTCTGGCTATATAGGAAACACAGTAGAGTAGAAGAGTGCTGCTTTCTCAAAAGCAGAGTGTGTTTCTTGTAAGGCGAGCTAGAGTTGATTTCCCTTTCATAAACGGAGTTGAATCACATGCAGTTTCTGGTCCTAGCAGCAAAAGTTGTTTTCTGGTAAGGAGATTCACTATTGTGCTCAATTGGCCATACACATTGCAAATAGCACTCAAGTCTTATCCCAGCAAATGCAGTGTATTGGACGCAATAGAAACTACTGTTCTTGTCAGTTTCCTAAGCAGAGTTGAATTAGATATGGCCCTTGTGTCTAGGAAGCACAGTTCTTTAGTTCTGAGCAAGCTGACTGTTCTGGCTATATAGGAAACACAGTAGAGTAGAAGAGTGCTGCTTTCTCCAAAGCAGAGTGTGTTTCTTGTAAGGCGAGCTAGAGTTGATTTCCCTTTCATAAACGGAGTTGAATCACATGCAGTTTCTGGTCCTAGCAGCAAAAGGTGTTTTCTGGTAAGGAGATTCACTATTGTGCTCAATTGGCCATACACATTGCAAATAGCACTCGCGTCTTATCCCAGCAAATGCAGTGTATTGGACGCAAGAGAAACTACTGTTCTTGTCAGTTTCCTAAGCAGAGTTGAATTAGATATGGCCCTTGTGTGTAGGAAGCACAGTTCTTTGGTTCTGAGCAAGCTGACTGTTCTGGCTCTATAGGAAACACAGTAGAGTAGAAGAGTGCTGCTTTCTCAAAAGCAGAGTGTGTTTCTTGTAAGGCGAGCCAGAGTTGAATTCCCTTTCATAAACGGAGTTGAATCACATGCAGTTTCTGGTCCTAGCAGCAAAAGTTGTTTTCTGGTAAGGAGATTCACTATTGTGCTCAATTGGCCATACACATTGCAAATAGCACTCGCGTCTATTCCCAGCAAATGCAGTGTATTGGACGCAAGAGAAACTACTGTTCTTGTCAGTTTCCTAAGCAGAGTTGAATTAGATATGGCCCTTGTGTGTAGGAAGCACAGTTCTTTAGTTCTGAGCAAGCTGACTGTTCTGGCTATATAGGAAACACAGTAGAGTAGAAGAGTGCTGCTTTCTCAAAAGCAGAGTGTGTTTCTTGTAAGGCAAGCTAGAGTTGAATTCCCTTTCATAAACGGAGTTGAATCACATGCAGTTTCTGGTCCTAGCACCAAGAGTTGTTTTCTGGTAAGGAGAGTCACTATTGTGCTCATTTGGCCATACACAGTGCAAATAGCACTCGCGTCTTATCCCAGCAAATGCAGTGTATTGGACGCAAGAGAAACTACTGTTCTTGTCAGTTTCCTAAGCAGAGTTGAACGATTTATGGCCATTGTGTGTAGGAAGCACAGTTCTTTGGTTCTGAGCAAGCTGACTGTTCTGGCTCTATAGCAAACACAGTAGAGTAGAAGAGTGCTGCTTTCTAAAAAGCAGAGTGTGTTTCTTGTAAGGCGAGCCAGAGTTTAATTCCCTTTCATAAACGGAGTTGAATCACATGCAATTTCTGGTCCTAGCAGCAAGAGTTGTTTTCTGGTAAGGAGATTCACTATTGTGCTCAATTGGCCATACACATTGCAAATAGCACTCGCGTCTGTTCCCAGCAAATGCAGTGTATTGGACGCAAGAGAAACTACTGTTCTTGTCAGTTTCCTAAGCAGAGTTGAATTAGATATGGCCCTTGTGTGTAGGAAGCACAGTTCTTTAGTTCTGAGAAAGCTGACTGTTCTGGCTATATAGGAAACACAGTAGAGTAGAAGAGTGCTGCTTTCTCAAAAGCAGAGTGTGTTTCTTGTAAGGCAAGCTAGAGTTGAATTCCCTTTCATAAACGGAGTTGAATCACATGCAGTTTCTGGTCCTAGCACCAAGAGTTGTTTTCTGGTAAGGAGAGTCACTCTTGTGCTCATTTGGCCATACACAGTGCAAATAGCACTCGCGTCTGTACCCAGCAAGTGCATTGTATTGGACGCAAGAGAAACTACTGTTCTTGTCAGTTTCCTAAGCAGAGTTGAACTAGTTATGGCCATTGTGTGTAGGAAGCACAGTTCTTTGGTTCTGAGCAAGCTGACTGTTCTGGCTCTATAGCAAACACAGTAGAGTAGAAGAGTGCTGCTTTCTAAAAAGCAGAGTGTGTTTCTTGTAAGGCGAGCCAGAGTTTAATTCCCTTTCATAAACGGAGTTGAATCACATGCAATTTCTGGTCCTAGCAGCAAGAGTTGTTTTCTGGTAAGGAGATTCACTATTGTGCTCAATTGGCCATACACATTGCAAATAGCACTCGCGTCTGTTCCCAGCAAATGCAGTGTATTGGACGCAAGAGAAACTACTGTTCTTGTCAGTTTCCTAAACAGAGTTTAATTAGATATGGCCCTTGTGTGTAGGAAGCACAGTTCTTCAGTTCTGAGCAAGCTGACTGTTCTGGCTATGTAGGAAACAGAGTAGAGTAGAAGAGTGCTGCTTTCTCAAAAGCAGAGTGTGTTTCTTGTAAGGCGAGCCAGAGTTTAATTCCCTTTCATAAACGGAGTTGAATCACATGCAGTTTCTGGTCCTAGCAGCAAAAGTTGTTTTCTGGTAAGGAGATTCACTATTGTGCTCAATTGGCCATACACATTGCAAATAGCACTCGCGTCTGTTCCCAGCAAATGCAGTGTATTGGACGCAAGAGAAACTACTGTTCTTGTCAGTTTCCTAAGCAGAGTTGAATTAGATATGGCCCTTGTGTGTAGGAAGCACAGTTCTTTATTCTGAGCAAGCTGACTGTTCTGGCTATATAGGAAACACAGTAGAGTAGAAGAGTGCTGCTTTCTCAAAAGCAGAGTGTGTTTCTTGTAAGGCAAGCTAGAGTTGAATTCCCTTTCATAAACGGAGTTGAATCACATGCAGTTTCTGGTCCTAGCACCAAGAATTGTTTTCTGGTAAGGAGAGTCACTATTGTGCTCATTTGGCCATACACAGTGCAAATAGCACTCGCGTCTTATCCCAGCAAATGCAGTGTATTGGACGCAAGAGAAACTACTGTTCTTGTCAGTTTCCTAAGCAGAGTTGAACTAGTTATGGCCATTGTGTTTAGGAAGCACAGTTCTTTGCTTCTGAGCAAGCTGACTGTTCTGGCTCTATAGGAAACACAGTAGAGTAGAAGAGTGCTGCTTTCTCAAAAGCAGAGTGTGTTTCTTGTAAGGCGAGCCAGAGTTTAATTCCCTTTCATAAACGGAGTTGAATCACATGCAATTTCTGGTCCTAGCAGCAAGAGTTGTTTTCTGGTAAGGAGATTCACTATTGTGCTCAATTGGCCATACACATTGCAAATAGCACTCGCGTCTGTTCCCAGCAAATGCAGTGTATTGGACGCAAGAGAAACTACTGTTCTTGTCAGTTTCCTAAGCAGAGTTGAATTAGATATGGCCCTTGTGTGTAGGAAGCACAGTTCTTTAGTTCTGAGCAAGCTGACAGTTCTGGCTATATAGGAAACACAGTAGAGTAGAAGAGTGCTGCTTTCTCTAAAGCAGAGTGTGTTTCTTGTAAGGCGAGCTAGAGTTGATTTCCCTTTCATAAACGGAGTTGAATCACATGCAGTTTCTGGTCCTAGCAGCAAAAGTTGTTTTCTGGTAAGGAGATTCACTATTGTGCTCAATTGGCCATACACAGTGCAAATAGCACTCGCGTCTTATCCCAGCAAATGCAGTGTATTGGACGCAGGAGAAACTACTGTTCTTGTCAGTTTCCTAAGCAGAGTTGAATTAGATATGGCCCTTGTGTGTAGGAAGCACAGTTCTTTAGTTCTGAGCAAGCTGACTGTTCTGGCTATATAGGAAACACAGTAGAGTAGAAGAGTGCTGCTTTCTCAAAAGCAGAGTGTGTTTCTTGTAAGGCAAGCTAGAGTTGAATTCCCTTTCATAAACGGAGTTGAATCACATGCAGTTTCTGGTCCTAGCACCAAGAGTTGTTTTCTGGTAAGGAGAGTCACTATTTTGCTCATTTGGCCATACACAGTGCAAATAGCACTCGCGTCTTGTCCTAGCAAATGCAGTGTATTGGACGCAAGAGAAACTACTGTTCTTGTCAGTTTCCTAAGCAGAGTTGAATTAGATATGGCCCTTGTGTGTAGGAAGCACAGTTCTTTAGTTCTGAGCAAGCTGACTGTTCTGGCTATATAGGAAACACAGTAGAGTAGAAGAGTGCTGCTTTCTCAAAAGCAGAGTGTGTTTCTTGTAAGGCAAGCTAGAGTTGAATTCCCTTTCATAAACGGAGTTGAATCACATGCAGTTTCTGGTCCTAGCACCAAGAGTTGTTTTCTGGTAAGGAGAGTCACTCTTGTGCTCATTTGGCCATACACAGTGCAAATAGCACTCGCGTCTGTACCCAGCAAGTGCATTGTATTGGACGCAAGAGAAACTACTGTTCTTGTCAGTTTCCTAAGCAGAGTTGAACTAGTTATGGCCATTGTGTGTAGGAAGCACAGTTCTTTGGTTCTGAGCAAGCTGACTGTTCTGGCTCTATAGGAAACACAGTAGAGTAGAAGAGTGCTGCTTTCTCAAAAGCAGAGTGTGTTTCTTGTAAGGCGAGCCAGAGTTTAATTTCCTTTCATAAACGGAGTTGAATCACATGCAATTTCTGGTCCTAGCAGCAAGAGTTGTTTTCTGGTAAGGAGATTCACTATTGTGCTCAATTGGCCATACACATTGCAAATAGCACTCGCGTCTGTTCCCAGCAAATGCAGTGTATTGGACGCAAGAGAAACTACTGTTCTTGTCAGTTTCCTAAGCAAAGTTGAACTAGTTATGGCCATTGTGTTTAGGAAGCACAGTTCTTTGGTTCTGAGCAAGCTGACTGTTCTGGCTATGTAGGAAACAGAGTAGAGTAGAAGAGTGCTGCTTTCTAAAAAGCAGAGTGTGTTTCTTGTAAGGCGAGCCAGAGTTTAATTCCCTTTCATAAACGGAGTTGAATCACATGCAGTTTCTGGTCCTAGCAGCAAAAGTTGTTTTCTGGTAAGGAGATTCACTATTGTGCTCAATTGGCCATACACATTGCAAATAGCACTCGCGTCTGTTCCCAGCAAATGCAGTGTATTGGACGCAAGAGAAACTACTGTTCTTGTCAGTTTCCTAAGCAGAGTTGAATTAGATATGGCCCTTGTGTGTAGGAAGCACAGTTCTTTAGTTCTGAGCAAGCTGACTGTTCTGGCTATATAGGAAACACAGTAGAGTAGAAGAGTGCTGCTTTCTCTAAAGCAGAGTGTGTTTCTTGTAAGGCGAGCTAGAGTTGATTTCCCTTTCATAAACGGAGTTGAATCACATGCAGTTTCTGGTCCTAGCAGCAAAAGTTGTTTTCTGGTAAGGAGATTCACTATTGTGCTCAATTGGCCATACACAGTGCAAATAGCACTCGCGTCTTATCCCAGCAAATGCAGTGTATTGGACGCAAGAGAAACTACTGTTCTTGTCAGTTTCCTAAGCAGAGTTGAATTAGATATGGCCCTTGTGTGTAGGAAGCACAGTTCTTTAGTTCTGAGCAAGCTGACTGTTCTGGCTATGTGGAAACAGAGTAGAGTAGAAGAGTGCTGCTTTCTCTAAAGCAGAGTGTGTTTCTTGTAAGGCGAGCCAGAGTTTAATTCCCTTTCATAAACGGAGTTGAATCACATGCAGTTTCTGGTCCTAGCAGCAAAAGTTGTTTTCTGGTAAGGAGATTCACTATTGTGCTCAATTGGCCATACACAGTGCAAATAGCACTCGCGTCTATTCCCAGCAAATGCAGTGTATTGGACGCAAGAGAAACTACTGTTCTTGTCAGTTTCCTAAGCAGAGTTGAATTAGATATGGCCCTTGTGTGTAGGAAGCACAGTTCTTTAGTTCTGAGCAAGCTGACTGTTCTGGCTATATAGGAAACACAGTAGAGTAGAAGAGTGCTGCTTTCTGAAAAGCAGAGTGTGTTTCTTGTAAGGCAAGCTAGAGTTGAATTCCCTTTCATAAACGGAGTTGAATCACATGCAGTTTCTGGTCCTAGCACCAAGAGTTGTTTTCTGGTAAGGAGAGTCACTATTGTGCTCATTTGGCCATACACAGTGCAAATAGCACTCGCGTCTTATCCCAGCAAATGCAGTGTATTGGACGCAAGAGAAACTACTGTTCTTGTCAGTTTCCTAAGCAAAGTTGAACTAGTTATGGCCATTGTGTTTAGGAAGCACAGTTCTTTGGTTCTGAGCAAGCTGACTGTTCTGGCTCTGTAGTAAACACAGTAGAGTAGAAGAGTGCTGCTTTCTCAAAAGCAGAGTGTGTTTCTTGTAAGGCAAGCCAGAGTTTAATTCCCTTTCATAAACGGAGTTGAATCACATGCAATTTCTGGTACTAGCAGCAAGAGTTGTTTTCTGGTAAGGAGATTCACTATTGTGCTCAATTGGCCTAACACATTGCAAAGAGCACTCGCGTCTGTTCCCAGCAAATGCAGTGTATTGGACGCAAGAGAAACTACTGTTCTTGTCAGTTTCCTAAGCAGAGTTGAATTAGATATTGCCCTTGTGTGTAGGAAGCACAGTTCTTTAGTTCTGAGCAAGCTGACAGTTCTGGCTATATAGGAAACACAGTAGAGTAGAAGAGTGCTGCTTTCTCAAAAGCAGAGTGTGTTTCTTGTAAGGCAAGCTAGAGTTGAATTCCCTTTCATAAACGGAGTTGAATCACATGCAGTTTCTGGTCCTAGCACCAAGAGTTGTTTTCTGGTAAGGAGAGTCACTATTGTGTTCATTTGGCCATACACAGTGCAAATAGCACTCGCGTCTTATCCCAGCAAATGCAGTGTATTGGACGCAAGAGAAACTACTGTTCTTGTCAGTTTCCTAAGTAGAGTTGAATTAGATATGGCCCTTGTGTGTAGGAAGCACAGTTCTTTAGTTCTGAGCAAGCTGACTGTTCTGGCTATATAGGAAACACAGTAGAGTAGAAGAGTGCTGCTTTCTCAAAAGCAGAGTGTGTTTCTTGTAAGGCAAGCTAGAGTTGAATTCCCTTTCATAAACGGAGTTGAATCACATGCAGTTTCTGGTCCTAGCACCAAGAGTTGTTTTCTGGTAAGGAGAGTCACTCTTGTGCTCATTTGGCCATACACAGTGCAAATAGCACTCGCGTCTGTACCCAGCAAGTGCATTGTATTGGACGCAAGAGAAACTACTGTTCTTGTCAGTTTCCTAAGCAGAGTTGAACTAGTTATGGCCATTGTGTGTAGGAAGCACAGTTCTTTGGTTCTGAGCAAGCTGACTGTTCTGGCTATGTAGGAAACAGAGTAGAGTAGAAGAGTGCTGCTTTCTCAAAAGCAGAGTGTGTTTCTTGTAAGGCGAGCCAGAGTTTAATTCCCTTTCATAAACGGAGTTGAATCACATGCAGTTTCTGGTCCTAGCAGCAAAAGTTGTTTTCTGGTAAGGAGATTCACTATTGTGCTCAATTGGCCATACACATTGCAAATAGCACTCGCGTCTGTTCCCAGCAAATGCAGTGTATTGGACGCAAGAGAAACTACTGTTCTTGTCAGTTTCCTAAGCAGAGTTGAATTAGATATGGCCCTTGTGTGTAGGAAGCACAGTTCTTTATTCTGAGCAAGCTGACTGTTCTGGCTATATAGGAATCACAGTAGAGTAGAAGAGTGCTGCTTTCTCAAAAGCAGAGTGTGTTTCTTGTAAGGCAAGCTAGAGTTGAATTCCCTTTCATAAACGGAGTTGAATCACATGCAGTTTCTGGTCCTAGCACCAAGAGTTGTTTTCTGGTAAGGAGAGTCACTATTGTGCTCATTTGGCCATACACAGTGCAAATAGCACTCGCGTATTATCCCAGCAAATGCAGTGTATTGGACGCAAGAGAAACTACTGTTCTTGTCAGTTTCGTAAGCAGAGTTGAACTAGTTATGGCCATTGTGTTTAGGAAGCACAGTTCTTTGATTCTGAGCAAGCTGACTGTTCTGGCTCTATAGGAAACACAGTAGAGTAGAAGAGTGCTGCTTTCTCAAAAGCAGAGTGTGTTTCTTGTAAGGCGAGCCAGAGTTTAATTCCCTTTCATAAACGGAGTTGAATCACATGCAATTTCTGGTCCTAGCAGCAAGAGTTGTTTTCTGGTAAGGAGATTCACTATTGTGCTCAATTGGCCATACACATTGCAAATAGCACTCGCGTCTGTTCCCAGCAAATGCAGTGTATTGGACGCAAGAGAAACTACTGTTCTTGTCAGTTTCCTAAGCAGAGTTGAATTAGATATTGCCCTTGTGTGTAGGAAGCACAGTTCTTTAGTTCTGAGCAAGCTGACAGTTCTGGCTATATAGGAAACACAGTAGAGTAGAAGAGTGCTGCTTTCTCTAAAGCAGAGTGTGTTTCTTGTAAGGCGAGCTAGAGTTGATTTCCCTTTCATAAACGGAGTTGAATCACATGCAGTTTCTGGTCCTAGCACCAAGAGTTGTTTTCTGGTAAGGAGAGTCACTATTGTGCTCATTTGGCCATACACAGTGCAAATAGCACTCGCGTCTTATCCCAGCAAATGCAGTGTATTGGACGCAAGAGAAACTACTGTTCTTGTCAGTTTCCTAAGCAGAGTTGAATTAGATATGGCCCTTGTGTGTAGGAAGCACAGTTCTTTAGTTCTGAGAAAGCTGACTGTTCTGGCTATATAGGAAACACAGTAGAGTAGAAGAGTGCTGCTTTCTCAAAAGCAGAGTGTGTTTCTTGTAAGGCAAGCTAGAGTTGAATTCCCTTTCATAAACGGAGTTGAATCACATGCAGTTTCTGGTCCTAGCACCAAGAGTTGTTTTCTGGTAAGGAGAGTCACTCTTGTGCTCATTTGGCCATACACAGTGCAAATAGCACTCGCGTCTGTACCCAGCAAGTGCATTGTATTGGACGCAAGAGAAACTACTGTTCTTGTCAGTTTCCTAAGCAGAGTTGAACTAGTTATGGCCATTGTGTGTAGGAAGCACAGTTCTTTGGTTCTGAGCAAGCTGACTGTTCTGGCTCTATAGGAAACACAGTAGAGTAGAAGAGTGCTGCTTTCTCAAAAGCAGAGTGTGTTTCTTGTAAGGCGACCCATAGTTTAATTTCCTTTCATAAACGGAGTTGAATCACATGCAATTTCTGGTCCTAGCAGCAAGAGTTGTTTTCTGGTAAGGAGATTCACTATTGTGCTCAATTGGCCATACACATTGCAAATAGCACTCGCGTCTGTTCCCAGCAAATGCAGTGTATTGGACGCAAGAGAAACTACTGTTCTTGTCAGTTTCCTAAGCAGAGTTCAATTAGATATGGCCCTTGTGTGTAGGAAGCACAGTTCTTTAGTTCTGAGCAAGCTGACTGTTCTGGCTATATAGGAATCACAGTAGAGTAGAAGAGTGCTGCTTTCTCTAAAGCAGAGTGTGTTTCTTTTTAGTCGAGCCAGAGTTTAATTCCCCTTCATAAACGGAGTTGAATCACATGCAGTTTCTGGTCCTAGCAGCAAGAGTTGTTTTCTGGTAAGGAGATTCACTATTGTGCTCAATTCGCCATACACAGTGCAAATAGCACTCGCGTCTTATCCGAGCAAATGCAGTGTATTGGACGCAAGAGAAACTACTGTTCTTGTCAGTTTCCTAAGCAGAGTTGAATTAGATATGGCCTTTGTGTGTCGGAAGCACAGTTCTTTAGTTCTGAGCAAGCTGACTGTTCTGGCTATATAGGAAACACAGTACAGTAGAAGAGTGCTCCTTTCTCAAAAGCAGAGTGTGTTTCTTGTAAGGCGAGCTAGAGTTGATTTCCCTTTCATAAACGGAGTTGAATCACATGCAGTTTCTGGTCCTAGCAGCAAAAGTTGTTTTCTGGTAAGGAGATTCACTATTTTGCTCAATTGGCCATACACATTGCAAAAAGCACTCAAGCCTTATCCCAGCAAATGCAGTGTATTGGACGCAAGAGAAACTACTGTTCTTGTCAGTTTCCTAAGCAGAGTTGAATTAGATATGGCCCTTGTGTGTAGGAAGCACAGTTCTTTAGTTCTGAGCAAGCTGACTTTTCTGGCTATGTAGGAAACAGAGTAGAGTAGAAGAGTGCTGCTTTCTCTAAAGCAGAGTGTGTTTCTTGTAAGGCGAGCCAGAGTTTAATTCCCTTTCATAAACGGAGTTGAATCACATGCAGTTTCTGGTCCTAGCAGCAAAAGTTGTTTTCTGGTAAGGAGATTCACTATTTTGCTCAATTGGCCATACACATTGCAAATAGCACTCGCGTCTGTTCCCAGCAAATGCAGTGTATTGGACGCAAGAGAAACTACTGTTCTTGTCAGTTTCCTAAGCAGAGTTGAATTAGATATTGCCCTTGTGTGTAGGAAGCACAGTTCTTTAGTTCTGAGCAAGCTGACAGTTCTGGCTATATAGGAAACACAGTAGAGTAGAAGAGTGCTGCTTTCTCTAAAGCAGAGTGTGTTTCTTGTAAGGCGAGCTAGAGTTGATTTCCCTTTCATAAACGGAGTTGAATCACATGCAGTTTCTGGTCCTAGCAGCAAAAGTTGTTTTCTGGTAAGGAGATTCACTATTGTGCTCAATTGGCCATACACAGTGCAAATAGCACTCGCGTCTTATCCCAGCAAATGCAGTGTATTGGACGCAAGAGAAACTACTGTTCTTGTCAGTTTCCTAAGCAGAGTTGAATTAGATATGGCCCTTGTGTGTAGGAAGCACAGTTCTTTAGTTCTGAGCAAGCTGACTGTTCTGGCTATATAGGAAACACAGTAGAGTAGAAGAGTGCTGCTTTCTCAAAAGCAGAGTGTGTTTCTTGTAAGGCAAGCTAGAGTTGAATTCCCTTTCATAAACGGAGTTGAATAACATGCAGTTTCTGGTCCTAGCACCAAGAGTTGTTTTCTGGTAAGGAGAGTCACTATTGTGCTCATTTGGCCATACACAGTGCAAATAGCACTCGCGTCTGTACCCAGCAAGTGCATTGTATTGGACGCAAGAGAAACTACTCTTCTTGTCAGTTTCCAAGCAGAGTTGAACTAGTTATGGCCATTGTGTGTAGGAAGCACAGTTCTTTGGTTCTGAGCAAGCTGACTGTTCTGGCTCTATAGGAAACACAGTAGAGTAGAAGAGTGCTGCTTTCTCAAAAGCAGAGTGTGTTTCTTGTAAGGCGAGCCAGAGTTTAATTCCCTTTCATAAACGGAGTTGAATCACATGCAATTTCTGGTCCTAGCAGCAAGAGTTGTTTTCTGGTAAGGAGATTCACTATTGTGCTCAATTGGCCATACACATTGCAAATAGCACTCGCGTCTGTTCCCAGCAAATGCAGTGTATTGGACGCAAGAGAAACTACTGTTCTTGTCAGTTTCCTAAGCAGAGTTGAATTAGATATTGCCCTTGTAGTAGGAAGCACAGTTCTTTAGTTCTGAGCAAGCTGACAGTTCTGGCTATATAGGAAACACAGTAGAGTAGAAGAGTGCTGCTTTCTCTAAAGCAGAGTGTGTTTCTTGTAAGGCGAGCTAGAGTTGATTTCCCTTTCATAAACGGAGTTGAATCACATGCAGTTTCTGGTCCTAGCAGCAAAAGTTGTTTTCTGGTAAGGAGATTCACTATTGTGCTCAATTGGCCATACACAGTGCAAATAGCACTCGCGTCTTATCCCAGCAAATGCAGTGTATTGGACGCAAGAGAAACTACTGCTCTTGTCAGTTTCCTAAGCAGAGTTGAATTAGATATGGCCCTTGTGTGTAGGAAGCACAGTTCTTTAGTTCTGAGCAAGCTGACTGTTCTGGCTATATAGGAAACACAGTAGAGTAGAAGAGTGCTGCTTTCTCAAAAGCAGAGTGTGTTTCTTGTAAGGCAAGCTAGAGTTGAATTCCCTTTCATAAACGGAGTTGAATCACATGCAGTTTCTGGTCCTAGCACCAAGAGTTGTTTTCTGGTAAGGAGAGTCACTCTTGTGCTCATTTGGCCATACACAGTGCAAATAGCACTCGCGTCTGTACCCAGCAAGTGCATTGTATTGGACGCAAGAGAAACTACTGTTCTTGTCAGTTTCCTAAGCAGAGTTGAACTAGTTATGGCCATTGTGTGTAGGAAGCACAGTTCTTTGGTTCTGAGCAAGCTGACTGTTCTGGCTATGTAGGAAACAGAGTAGAGTAGAAGAGTGCTGCTTTCTCAAAAGCAGAGTGTGTTTCTTGTAAGGCGAGCCAGAGTTTAATTCCCTTTCATAAACGGAGTTGAATCACATGCAGTTTCTGGTCCTAGCAGCAAAAGTTGTTTTCTGGTAAGGAGATTCACTATTGTGCTCAATTGGCCATACACATTGCAAATAGCACTCGCGTCTTATCCCAGCAAATGCAGTGTATTGGACGCAAGAGAAACTACTGTTCTTGTCAGTTTCCTAAGCAGAGTTGAATTAGATATGGCCCTTGTGTGTAGGAAGCACAGTTCTTTATTCTGAGCAAGCTGACTGTTCTGGCTATATAGGAATCACAGTAGAGTAGAAGAGTGCTGCTTTCTCAAAAGCAGAGTGTGTTTCTTGTAAGGCAAGCTAGAGTTGAATTCCCTTTCATAAACGGAGTTGAATCACATGCAGTTTCTGGTCCTAGCACCAAGAGTTGTTTTCTGGTAAGGAGAGTCACTATTGTTCTCATTTGGCCATACACAGTGCAAATAGCACTCGCGTATTATCCCAGCAAATGCAGTGTATTGGACGCAAGAGAAACTACTGTTCTTGTCAGTTTCGTAAGCAGAGTTGAACTAGTTATGGCCATTGTGTTTAGGAAGCACAGTTCTTTGATTCTGAGCAAGCTGACTGTTCTGGCTCTATAGGAAACACAGTAGAGTAGAAGAGTGCTGCTTTCTCAAAAGCAGAGTGTGTTTCTTGTAAGGCGAGCCAGAGTTTAATTCCCTTTCATAAACGGAGTTGAATCACATGCAATTTCTGGTCCTAGCAGCAAGAGTTGTTTTCTGGTAAGGAGATTCACTATTGTGCTCAATTGGCCATACACATTGCAAATAGCACTCGCGTCTGTTCCCAGCAAATGCAGTGTATTGGACGCAAGAGAAACTACTGTTCTTGTCAGTTTCCTAAGCAGAGTTGAATTAGATATTGCCCTTGTGTGTAGGAAGCACAGTTCTTTAGTTCTGAGCAAGCTGACAGTTCTGGCTATATAGGAAACACAGTAGAGTAGAAGAGTGCTGCTTTCTCTAAAGCAGAGTGTGTTTCTTGTAAGGCGAGCTAGAGTTGATTTCCCTTTCATAAACGGAGTTGAATCACATGCAGTTTCTGGTCCTAGCACCAAGAGTTGTTTTCTGGTAAGGAGAGTCACTATTGTGCTCATTTGGCCATACACAGTGCAAATAGCACTCGCGTCTTATCCCAGCAAATGCAGTGTATTGGACGCAAGAGAAACTACTGTTCTTGTCAGTTTCCTAAGCAGAGTTGAATTAGATATGGCCCTTGTGTGTAGGAAGCACAGTTCTTTAGTTCTGAGAAAGCTGACTGTTCTGGCTATATAGGAAACACAGTAGAGTAGAAGAGTGCTGCTTTCTCAAAAGCAGAGTGTGTTTCTTGTAAGGCAAGCTAGAGTTGAATTCCCTTTCATAAACGGAGTTGAATCACATGCAGTTTCTGGTCCTAGCACCAAGAGTTGTTTTCTGGTAAGGAGAGTCACTCTTGTGCTCATTTGGCCATACACAGTGCAAATAGCACTCGCGTCTGTACCCAGCAAGTGCATTGTATTGGACGCAAGAGAAACTACTGTTCTTGTCAGTTTCCTAAGCAGAGTTGAACTAGTTATGGCCATTGTGTGTAGGAAGCACAGTTCTTTGGTTCTGAGCAAGCTGACTGTTCTGGCTCTATAGGAAACACAGTAGAGTAGAAGAGTGCTGCTTTCTCAAAAGCAGAGTGTGTTTCTTGTAAGGCGACCCAGAGTTTAATTTCCTTTCATAAACGGAGTTGAATCACATGCAATTTCTGGTCCTAGCAGCAAGAGTTGTTTTCTGGTAAGGAGATTCACTATTGTGCTCAATTGGCCATACACATTGCAAATAGCACTCGCGTCTGTTCCCAGCAAATGCAGTGTATTGGACGCAAGAGAAACTACTGTTCTTGTCAGTTTCCTAAGCAGAGTTCAATTAGATATGGCCCTTGTGTGTAGGAAGCACAGTTCTTTAGTTCTGAGCAAGCTGACTGTTCTGGCTATATAGGAATCACAGTAGAGTAGAAGAGTGCTGCTTTCTCTAAAGCAGAGTGTGTTTCTTTTTAGTCGAGCCAGAGTTTAATTCCCCTTCATAAACGGAGTTGAATCACATGCAGTTTCTGGTCCTAGCAGCAAGAGTTGTTTTCTGGTAAGGAGATTCACTATTGTGCTCAATTCGCCATACACAGTGCAAATAGCACTCGCGTCTTATCCGAGCAAATGCAGTGTATTGGACGCAAGAGAAACTACTGTTCTTGTCAGTTTCCTAAGCAGAGTTGAATTAGATATGGCCTTTGTGTGTCGGAAGCACAGTTCTTTAGTTCTGAGCAAGCTGACTGTTCTGGCTATATAGGAAACACAGTACAGTAGAAGAGTGCTCCTTTCTCAAAAGCAGAGTGTGTTTCTTGTAAGGCGAGCTAGAGTTGATTTCCCTTTCATAAACGGAGTTGAATCACATGCAGTTTCTGGTCCTAGCAGCAAAAGTTGTTTTCTGGTAAGGAGATTCACTATTGTGCTCAATTGGCCATACACATTGCAAAAAGCACTCAAGCCTTATCCCAGCAAATGCAGTGTATTGGACGCAAGAGAAACTACTGTTCTTGTCAGTTTCCTAAGCAGAGTTGAATTAGATATGGCCCTTGTGTGTAGGAAGCACAGTTCTTTAGTTCTGAGCAAGCTGACTTTTCTGGCTATGTAGGAAACAGAGTAGAGTAGAAGAGTGCTGCTTTCTCTAAAGCAGAGTGTGTTTCTTGTAAGGCGAGCCAGAGTTTAATTCCCTTTCATAAACGGAGTTGAATCACATGCAGTTTCTGGTCCTAGCAGCAAAAGTTGTTTTCTGGTAAGGAGATTCACTATTGTGCTCAATTGGCCATACACATTGCAAATAGCACTCGCGTCTGTTCCCAGCAAATGCAGTGTATTGGACGCAAGAGAAACTACTGTTCTTGTCAGTTTCCTAAGCAGAGTTGAATTAGATATTGCCCTTGTGTGTAGGAAGCACAGTTCTTTAGTTCTGAGCAAGCTGACAGTTCTGGCT
This sequence comes from Peromyscus californicus insignis, assembly GCF_007827085.1. Classification (NCBI taxonomy): domain Eukaryota; kingdom Metazoa; phylum Chordata; class Mammalia; order Rodentia; family Cricetidae; genus Peromyscus; species Peromyscus californicus. Next base: position 46,938 of record NW_026294466.1, on the reverse strand, counting down.
ATATAGGAAACACAGTAGAGTAGAAGAGTGCTGCTTTCTCTAAAGCAGAGTGTGTTTCTTGTAAGGCGAGCTAGAGTTGATTTCCCTTTCATAAACGGAGTTGAATCACATGCAGTTTCTGGTCCTAGCAGCAAAAGTTGTTTTCTGGTAAGGAGATTCACTATTGTGCTCAATTGGACATACACAGTGCAAATAGCACTCGCGTCTTATCCCAGCAAATGCAGTGTATTGGACGCAAGAGAAACTACTGTTCTTGTCAGTTTCCTAAGCAGAGTTGAATTAGATATGGCCCTTGTGTGTAGGAAGCACAGTTCTTTAGTTCTGAGCAAGCTGACTGTTCTGGCTATATAGGAAACACAGTAGAGTAGAAGAGTGCTGCTTTCTCAAAAGCAGAGTGTGTTTCTTGTAAGGCAAGCTAGAGTTGAATTCCCTTTCATAAACGGAGTTGAATAACATGCAGTTTCTGGTCCTAGCACCAAGAGTTGTTTTCTGGTAAGGAGAGTCACTATTGTGCTCATTTGGCCATACACAGTGCAAATAGCACTCGCGTCTGTACCCAGCAAGTGCATTGTATTGGACGCAAGAGAAACTACTCTTCTTGTCAGTTTCCAAGCAGAGTTGAACTAGTTATGGCCATTGTGTGTAGGAAGCACAGTTCTTTGGTTCTGAGCAAGCTGACTGTTCTGGCTCTATAGGAAACACAGTAGAGTAGAAGAGTGCTGCTTTCTCAAAAGCAGAGTGTGTTTCTTGTAAGGCGAGCCAGAGTTTAATTCCCTTTCATAAACGGAGTTGAATCACATGCAATTTCTGGTCCTAGCAGCAAGAGTTGTTTTCTGGTAAGGAGATTCACTATTGTGCTCAATTGGCCATACACATTGCAAATAGCACTCGCGTCTGTTCCCAGCAAATGCAGTGTATTGGACGCAAGAGAAACTACTGTTCTTGTCAGTTTCCTAAGCAGAGTTGAATTAGATATTGCCCTTGTAGTAGGAAGCACAGTTCTTTAGTTCTGAGCAAGCTGACAGTTCTGGCTATATAGGAAACACAGTAGAGTAGAAGAGTGCTGCTTTCTCTAAAGCAGAGTGTGTTTCTTGTAAGGCGAGCTAGAGTTGATTTCCCTTTCATAAACGGAGTTGAATCACATGCAGTTTCTGGTCCTAGCAGCAAAAGTTGTTTTCTGGTAAGGAGATTCACTATTGTGCTCAATTGGCCATACACAGTGCAAATAGCACTCGCGTCTTATCCCAGCAAATGCAGTGTATTGGACGCAAGAGAAACTACTGTTCTTGTCAGTTTCCTAAGCAGAGTTGAATTAGATATGGCCCTTGTGTGTAGGAAGCACAGTTCTTTAGTTCTGAGCAAGCTGACTGTTCTGGCTATATAGGAAACACAGTAGAGTAGAAGAGTGCTGCTTTCTCAAAAGCAGAGTGTGTTTCTTGTAAGGCAAGCTAGAGTTGAATTCCCTTTCATAAACGGAGTTGAATCACATGCAGTTTCTGGTCCTAGCACCAAGAGTTGTTTTCTGGTAAGGAGAGTCACTATTGTGCTCATTTGGCCATACACAGTGCAAATAGCACTCGCGTCTGTTCCCAGCAAATGCAGTGTATTGGACGCAGGAGAAACTACTGTTCTTGTCAGTTTCCTAAGCAGAGTTGAATTAGATATGGCCCTTGTGTGTAGGAAGCACCGTTCTTTATTCTTAGCAAGCTGACTGTTCTGGCTATATAGGAAACACAGTAGAGTAGAAGAGTGCTGCTTTCTCAAAAGCAGAGTGTGTTTCTTGTAAGGCAAGCTAGAGTTGAATTCCCTTTCATAAACGGAGTTGAATCACATGCAGTTTCTGGTCCTAGCACCAAGAGTTGTTTTCTGGTAAGGAGAGTCACTACTGTGCTCATTTGGCCATACACAGTGCAAATAGCACTCGCGTCTTATCCCAGCAAATGCAGTGTATTGGACGCAAGAGAAACTACTGTTCTTGTCAGTTTCCTAAGCAGAGTTGAACTAGTTATGGCCATTGTGTTTAGGAAGCACAGTTCTTTGGTTCTGAGTAAGCTGACTGTTCTGGCTCTGTAGTAAACACAGTAGAGTAGAAGAGTGCTGCTTCTCAAAAGCAGAGTGTGTTTCTTGGAAGGCGAGCCAGAGTTTAATTCCCTTTCATAAACGGAGTTGAATCACATGCAATTTCTGGTCCTAGCAGCAAGAGTTGTTTTCTGGTAAGGAGATTCACTATTGTGCTCAATTGGCCATACACATTGCAAATGGCACTCGCGTCTGTTCCCAGCAAATGCAGTGTATTGGATGCAAGAGAAACTACTGTTCTTGTCAGTTTCCTAAGCAGAGTTGAATTAGATATTGCCCTTGTGTGTAGGAAGCACAGTTCTTTAGTTCTGAGCAAGCTGACAGTTCTGGCTATATAGGAAACACAGTAGAGTAGAAGAGTGCTGCTTTCTCTATAGCAGAGTGTGTTTCTTGTAAGGCAAGCTAGAGTTGATTTCCCTTTCATAAACGGAGTTGAATCACATGCAGTTTCTGGTCCTAGCAGCAAAAGTTGTTTTCTGGTAAGGAGATTCACTATTGTGCTCAATTGGCCATACACAGTGCAAATAGCACTCGCGTCTTATCCCAGCAAATGCAGTGTATTGGAAGCAAGAGAAACTACTGTTCTTGTCAGTTTCCTAAGCAGAGTTGAATTAGATATGGCCCTTGTGTGTAGAAAGCACAGTTCTTTAGTTCTGAGCAAGCTGACTGTTCTGGCTATATAGGAAACACAGTAGAGTAGAAGAGTGCTGCTTTCTCAAAAGCAGAGTGTGTTTCTTGTAAGGCAAGCTAGAGTTGAATTTCCTTTCATAAACGGAGTTGAATCACATGCAGTTTCTGGTCCTAGCACCAAGAGTTGTTTTCTGGTAAGGAGAGTCACTATTGTGCTCATTTGGCCATACACAGTGCAAATAGCACTCGCGTCTGTACCCAGCAAGTGCATTGTATTGGATGCAAGAGAAACTACTGTTCTTGTCAGTTTCCTAAGCAGAGTTGAGCTAGTTATGGCCATTGTGTGTAGGAAGCACAGTTCTTTGGTTCTGAGCAAGCTGACTGTTCTGGCTCTATAGCAAACACAGTAGAGTAGAAGAGTGCTGCTTTCTCAAAAGCAGAGTGTGTTTCTTGTAAGGCGAGCCAGAGTTTAATTCCCTTTCATAAACGGAGTTGAATCACATGCAATTTCTGGTCCTAGCAGCAAGAGTTGTTTTCTGGTAAGGAGATTCACTATTGTGCTCAATTGGCCATACACATTAGAAAATAGCACTCGCGTCTGTTCCCAGTAAATGCAGTGTATTGGACGCAAGAGAAACTACTGTTCTTGTCAGTTTCCTAAGCAGAGTTGAATTAGATATTGCCCTTGTGTGTAGGAAGCACAGTTCTTTAGTTCTGATCAAGCTGACAGTTCTGGCTATATAGGAAACACAGTAGAGTAGAAGAGTGCTGCTTTCTCTAAAGCAGAGTGTGTTTCTTGTAAGGCGAGCTAGAGTTGATTTCCCTTTCATAAACGGAGTTGAATCACATGCAGTTTCTGGTCCTAGCAGCAAAAGTTGTTTTCTGGTAAGGAGATTCACTATTGTGCTCAATTGGCCATACACAGTGCAAATAGCACTCGCGTCTTATCCGAGCAAATGCAGTGTATTGGACGCAAGAGAAACTACTGTTCTTGTCAGTTTCCTAAGCAGAGTTGAATTAGATATGGCCTTTGTGTGTAGGAAGCACAGTTCTTTAGTTCTGAGCAAGCTGACTGTTCTGGCTATATAGGAAACACAGTAGAGTAGAAGAGTGCTACTTTCTCAAAAGCAGAGTGTGTTTCTTGTAAGGCGAGCTAGAGTTGATTTCCCTTTCATAAACGGAGTTGAATCACATGCAGTTTCTGGTCCTAGCAGCAAAAGTTGTTTTCTGGTAAGGAGATTCACTATTGTGCTCAATTGGCCATACACATTGCAAATAGCACTCAAGTCTTATCCCAGCAAATGCAGTGTATTGGACGCAAGAGAAACTACTGTTCTTGTCAGTTTCCTAAGCAGAGTTGAATTAGATATGGCCCTTGTGTGTAGGAAGCACAGTTCTTTATTCTGAGCAAGCTGACTTTTCTGGCTATATAGGAAACACAGTAGAGTAGAAGAGTGCTGCTTTCTCAAAAGCAGAGTGTGTTTCTTGTAAGGCAAGCTAGAGTTGAATTCCCTTTCATAAACGGAGTTGAATCACATGCAGTTTCTGGTCCTAGCACCAAGAGTTGTTTTCTGGTAAGGAGAGTCACTATTGTGCTCATTTGGCCATACACAGTGCAAATAGCACTCGCGTCTTATCCCAGCAAATGCAGTGTATTGAACGCAAGAGAAACTACTGTTCTTGTCAGTTTCCTAAGCAGAGTTGAACTAGTTATGGCCATTGTGTTTAGGAAGCACAGTTCTTTGGTTCTGAGCAAGCTGACTGTTCTGGCTCTGTAGTAAACACAGTAGAGTAGAAGAGTGCTGCTTCTCAAAAGCAGAGTGTGTTTCTTGTAAGGCGAGCCAGAGTTTAATTCCCTTTCATAAACGGAGTTGAATCACATGCAATTTCTGGTCCTAGCAGCAAGAGTTGTTTTCTGGTAAGGAGATTCACTATTGTGCTCAATTGGCCATACACATTGCAAATAGCATTCGCGTCTGTTCCCAGCAAATGCAGTGTATTGGACGCAAGAGAAACTACTGTTCTTGTCAGTTTCCTAAGCAGAGTTGAATTAGATATTGCCCTTGTGTGTAGGAAGCACAGTTGTTTAGTTCTGAGCAAGCTGACAGTTCTGGCTATATAGGAAACACAGTAGAGTAGAAGAGTGCTGCTTTCTCTAAAGCAGAGTGTGTTTCTTGTAAGGCGAGCTAGAGTTGATTTCCCTTTCATAAACGGAGTTGAATCACATGCAGTTTCTGGTCCTAGCAGCAAAAGTTGTTTTCTGGTAAGGAGATTCACTATTGTGCTCAATTGGCCATACACAGTGCAAATAGCACTCGCGTCTTATCCCAGCAAATGCAGTGTATTGGACGCAAGAGAAACTACTGTTCTTGTCAGTTCCTAAGCAGAGTTGAATTAGATATGGCCCTTGTGTGTAGGAAGCACAGTTCTTTAGTTCTGAGCAAGCTGACTGTTCTGGCTATATAGGAAACACAGTAGAGTAGAAGAGTGCTGCTTTCTCAAAAGCAGAGTGTGTTTCTTGTAAGGCAAGCTAGAGTTGAATTCCCTTTCATAAACGGAGTTGAATCACATGCAGTTTCTGGTCCTAGCACCAAGAGTTGTTTTCTGGTAAGGAGAGTCACTCTTGTGCTCATTTGGCCATACACAGTGCAAATAGCACTCGCGTCTGTACCCAGCAAGTGCATTGTATTGGACGCAAGAGAAACTACTGTTCTTGTCAGTTTCCTAAGCAGAGTTGAACTAGTTATGGCCATTGTGTGTAGGAAGCACAGTTCTTTAGTTCTGAGCAAGCTGACTGTTCTGGCTCTATAGGAAACACAGTAGAGTAGAAGAGTGCTGCTTTCTCAAAAGCAGAGTGTGTTTCTTGTAAGGCGAGCCAGAGTTTAATTCCCTTTCATAAACGGAGTTGAATCACATGCAATTTCTGGTCCTAGCAGCAAGAGTTGTTTTCTGGTAAGGAGATTCACTATTGTGCTCAATTGGCCTAACACATTGCAAAGAGCACTCGCGTCTGTTCCCAGCAAATGCAGTGTATTGGACGCAAGAGAAACTACTGTTCTTGTCAGTTTCCTAAGCAGAGTTGAATTAGATATTGCCCTTGTGTGTAGGAAGCACAGTTCTTTAGTTCTGAGCAAGCTGACAGTTCTGGCTATATAGGAAACACAGTAGAGTAGAAGAGTGCTGCTTTCTCTAAAGCAGAGTGTGTTTCTTGTAAGGCGAGCTAGAGTTGATTTCCCTTTCATAAACGGAGTTGAATCACATGCAGTTTCTGGTCCTAGCAGCAAAAGTTGTTTTCTGGTAAGGAGATTCACTATTGTGCTCAATTGGCCATACACAGTGCAAATAGCACTCGCGTCTTATCCCAGCAAATGCAGTGTATTGGACGCAAGAGAAACTACTGTTCTTGTCAGTTTCCTAAGCAGAGTTGAATTAGATATGGCCCTTGTGTGTAGGAAGCACAGTTCTTTAGTTCTGAGCAAGCTGACTGTTCTGGCTATATAGGAAACACAGTAGAGTAGAAGAGTGCTGCTTTCTCAAAAGCAGAGTGTGTTTCTTGTAAGGCAAGCTAGAGTTGAATTCCCTTTCATAAACGGAGTTGAATCACATGCAGTTTCTGGTCCTAGCACCAAGAGTTGTTTTCTGGTAAGGAGAGTCACTATTGTGCTCATTTGGCCATACACAGTGCAAATAGCACTCGCGTCTGTACCCAGCAAGTGCATTGTATTGGACGCAAGAGAAACTACTGTTCTTGTCAGTTTCCTAAGCAGAGTTGAACTAGTTATGGCCATTGTGTGTAGGAAGCACAGTTCTTTGGTTCTGAGCAAGCTGACTGTTCTGGCTCTATAGGAAACACAGTAGAGTAGAAGAGTGCTGCTTTCTCAAAAGCAGAGTGTGTTTCTTGTAAGGCGAGCCAGAGTTTAATTCCCTTTCATAAACGGAGTTGAATCACATGCAATTTCTGGTCCTAGCAGCAAGAGTTGTTTTCTGGTAAGGAGATTCACTATTGTGCTCAATTGGCCATACACATTGCAAATAGCACTCGCGTCTGTTCCCAGCAAATGCAGTGTATTGGATGCAAGAGAAACTACTGTTCTTGTCAGTTTCCTAAGCAGAGTTGAATTAGATATTGACCTTGTGTGTAGGAAGCACAGTTCTTTAGTTCTGAGCAAGCTGACAGTTCTGGCTATAAAGGAAACACAGTAGAGTAGAAGAGTGCTGCTTTCTCTAAAGCAGAGTGTGTTTCTTGTAAGGCGAGCTAGAGTTGATTTCCCTTTCATAAACGGAGTTGAATCACATGCAGTTTCTGGTCCTAGCAGCAAAAGTTGTTTTCTGGTAAGGAGATTCACTATTGTGCTCAATTGCCCATACACAGTGCAAATAGCACTCACGTCTTATCCCAGCAAATGCAGTGTATTGGACGCAAGAGAAACTACTGTTCTTGTCAGTTTCCTAAGCAGAGTTGAATTAGATATGGCCCTTGTGTGTAGGAAGCACAGTTCTTTAGTTCTGAGCAAGCTGACTGTTCTGGCTATGTAGGAAACAGAGTAGAGTAGAAGAGTGCTGCTTTCTCTAAAGCAGAGTGTGTTTCTTGTAAGGCGAGCCAGAGTTTAATTCCCTTTCATAAACGGAGTTGAATCACATGCAGTTTCTGGTCCTAGCAGCAAAAGTTGTTTTCTGGTAAGGAGATTCACTATTGTGCTCAATTGGCCATACACAGTGCAAATAGCACTCGCGTCTATTCCCAGCAAATGCAGTGTATTGGACGCAAGAGAAACTACTGTTCTTGTCAGTTTCCTAAGCAGAGTTGAATTAGATATGGCCCTTGTGTGTAGGAAGCACAGTTCTTTAGTTCTGAGCAAGCTGACTGTTCTGGCTATATAGGAAACACAGTAGAGTAGAAGAGTGCTGCTTTCTCAAAAGCAGAGTGTGTTTCTTGTAAGGCAAGCTAGAGTTGAATTCCCTTTCATAAACGGAGTTGAATCACATGCAGTTTCTGGTCCTAGCACCAAGAGTTGTTTTCTGGTAAGGAGAGTCACTATTGTGCTCATTTGGCCATACACAGTGCAAATAGCACTCGCGTCTTATCCCAGCAAATGCAGTGTATTGGACGCAAGAGAAACTACTGTTCTTGTCAGTTTCCTAAGCAAAGTTGAACTAGTTATGGCCATTGTGTTTAGGAAGCACAGTTCTTTGGTTCTGAGCAAGCTGACTGTTCTGGCTCTGTAGTAAACACAGTAGAGTAGAAGAGTGCTGCTTTCTCAAAAGCAGAGTGTGTTTCTTGTAAGGCGAGCCAGAGTTTAATTCCCTTTCATAAACGGAGTTGAATCACATGCAATTTCTGGTCCTAGCAGCAAGAGTTGTTTTCTGGTAAGGAGATTCACTATTGTGCTCAATTGGCCTAACACATTGCAAAGAGCACTCGCGTCTGTTCCCAGCAAATGCAGTGTATTGGACGCAAGAGAAACTACTGTTCTTGTCAGTTTCCTAAGCAGAGTTGAATTAGATATTGCCCTTGTGTGTAGGAAGCACAGTTCTTTAGTTCTGAGCAAGCTGACAGTTCTGGCTACATAGGAAACACAGTAGAGTAGAAGAGTGCTGCTTTCTCTAAAGCAGAGTGTGTTTCTTGTAAGGCGAGCTAGAGTTGATTTCCCTTTCATAAACGGAGTTGAATCACATGCAGTTTCTGGTCCTAGCAGCAAAAGTTGTTTTCTGGTAAGGAGATTCACTATTGTGCTCAATTGGCCATACACAGTGCAAATAGCACTCGCGTCTTATCCCAGCAAATGCATTGTATTGGACGCAAGAGAAACTACTGTTCTTGTCAGTTTCCTAAGCAGAGTTGAATTAGATATGGCCCTTGTGTGTTGGAAGCACAGTTCTTTAGTTCTGAGCAAGCTAACTGTTCTGGCTATATAGGAAACACAGTAGAGTAGAAGAGTGCTGCTTTCTCAAAAGCAGAGTGTGTTTCTTGTAAGGCAAGCTAGAGTTGAATTCCCTTTCATAAACGGAGTTGAATCACATGCAGTTTCTGGTCCTAGCACCAAGAGTTGTTTTCTGGTAAGGAGAGTCACTATTGTGCTCATTTGGCCATACACAGTGCAAATAGCACTCGCGTCTGTACCCAGCAATTGCATTGTATTGGACGCAAGAGAAACTACTGTTCTTGTCAGTTTCCTAAGCAGAGTTGAACTAGTTATGGCCATTGTGTGTAGGAAGCACAGTTCTTTGGTTCTGAGCAAGCTGACTGTTCTGGCTCTATAGGAAACACAGTAGAGTAGAAGAGTGCTGCTTTCTCAAAAGCAGAGTGTGTTTCTTGTAAGGCGAGCCAGAGTTTAATTCCCTTTCATAAACGGAGTTGAATCACATGCAATTTCTGGTCCTAGCAGCAAGAGTTGTTTTCTGGTAAGGAGATTCACTATTGTGCTCAATTGGCCATACACATTGCAAATAGCACTCGCTATCTGTTCCCAGCAAATGCAGTGTATTGGACGCAAGAGAAACTACTGTTCTTGTCAGTTTCCTAAGCAGAGTTGAATTAGATATTGCCCTTGTGTGTAGGAAGCACAGTTGTTTAGTTCTGAGCAAGCTGACAGTTCTGGCTATATAGGAAACACAGTAGAGTAGAAGAGTGCTGCTTTCTCTAAAGCAGAGTGTGTTTCTTGTAAGGCGAGCTAGAGTTGATTTCCCTTTCATAAACGGAGTTGAATCACATGCAGTTTCTGGTCCTAGCAGCAAAAGTTGTTTTCTGGTAAGGAGATTCACTATTGTGCTCAATTGGCCATAAACAGTGCAAATAGCACTCGCGTCTTATCCCAGCAAATGCAGTGTATTGGACGCAAGAGAAACTACTGTTCTTGTCAGTTTCCTAAGCAGAGTTGAATTAGATATGGCCCTTGTGTGTAGGAAGCACAGTTCTTTAGTTCTGAGCAAGCTGACTGTTCTGGCTATATAGGAAACACAGTAGAGTAGAAGAGTGCTGCTTTCTCAAAAGCAGAGTGTGTTTCTTGTAAGGCAAGCTAGAGTTGAATTCCCTTTCATAAACGGAGTTGAATCACATGCAGTTTCTGGTCCTAGCACCAAGAGTTGTTTTCTGGTAAGGAGAGTCACTATTGTGCTCATTTGGCCATACACAGTGCAAATAGCACTCGCGTCTTATCCCAGCAAATGCAGTGTATTGGACGCATGAGAAACTACTGTTCTTGTCAGTTTCCTAAGCAAAGTTGAACTAGTTATGGCCATTGTGTTTAGGAAGCACAGTTCTTTGGTTCTGAGCAAGCTGACTGTTCTGGCTCTGTAGTAAACACAGTAGAGTAGAAGAGTGCTGCTTTCTCAAAAGCAGAGTGTGTTTCTTGTAAGGCGAGCCAGAGTTTAATTCCCTTTCATAAACGGTGTTGAATCACATGCAATCTCTGGTCCTAGCAGCAAGAGGTGTTTTCTGGTAAGGAGATTCACTATTGTGCTCAATTGGCCTAACACATTGCAAAGAGCACTCGCGTCTGTTCCCAGCAAATGCAGTGTATTGGACGCAAGAGAAACTACTGTTCTTGTCAGTTTCCTAAGCAGAGTTGAATTAGATATTGCCCTTGTGTGTAGGAAGCACAGTTCTTTAGTTCTGAGCAAGCTGACAGTTCTGGCTATATAGGAAACACAGTAGAGTAGAAGAGTGCTGCTTTCTCTAAAGCAGAGTGTGTTTCTTGTAAGGCGAGCTAGAGTTGATTTCCCTTTCATAAACGGAGTTGAATCACATGCAGTTTCTGGTCCTAGCAGCAAAAGTTGTTTTCTGGTAAGGAGATTCACTATTGTGCTCAATTGGCCATACACAGTGCAAATAGCACTCGCGTCTTATCCCAGCAAATGCATTGTATTGGACGCAAGAGAAACTACTGTTCTTGTCAGTTTCCTAAGCAGAGTTGAATTAGATATGGCCCTTGTGTGTTGGAAGCACAGTTCTTTAGTTCTGAGCAAGCTAACTGTTCTGGCTATATAGGAAACACAGTAGAGTAGAAGAGTGCTGCTTTCTCAAAAGCAGAGTGTGTTTCTTGTAAGGCAAGCTAGAGTTGAATTCCCTTTCATAAACGGAGTTGAATCACATGCAGTTTCTGGTCCTAGCACCAAGAGTTGTTTTCTGGTAAGGAGAGTCACTATTGTGCTCATTTGGCCATACACAGTGCAAATAGCACTCGCGTCTGTACCCAGCAATTGCATTGTATTGGACGCAAGAGAAACTACTGTTCTTGTCAGTTTCCTAAGCAGAGTTGAACTAGTTATGGCCATTGTGTGTAGGAAGCACAGTTCTTTGGTTCTGAGCAAGCTGACTGTTCTGGCTCTACAGGAAACACAGTAGAGTAGAAGAGTGCTGCTTTCTCAAAAGCAGAGTGTGTTTCTTGTAAGGCGAGCCAGAGTTTAATTCCCTTTCATAAACGGAGTTGAATCACATGCAATTTCTGGTCCTAGCAGCAAGAGTTGTTTTCTGGTAAGGAGATTCACTATTGTGCTCAATTGGCCATACACATTGCAAATAGCACTCGCTATCTGTTCCCAGCAAATGCAGTGTATTGGACGCAAGAGAAACTACTGTTCTTGTCAGTTTCCTAAGCAGAGTTGAATTAGATATTGCCCTTGTGTGTAGGAAGCACAGTTCTTTAGTTCTGAGCAAGCTGACAGTTCTGGCTATATAGGAAACACAGTAGAGTAGAAGAGTGCTGCTTTCTCTAAAGCAGAGTGTGTTTCTTGTAAGGCGAGCTAGAGTTGATTTCCCTTTCATAAACGGAGTTGAATCACATGCAGTTTCTGGTCCTAGCAGCAAAAGTTGTTTTCTGGTAAGGAGATTCACTATTGTGCTCAATTGGCCATACACAGTGCAAATAGCACTCGCGTCTTATCCCAGCAAATGCAGTGTATTGGACGCAAGAGAAACTACTGTTCTTGTCAGTTTCCTAAGCAGAGTTGAATTAGATATGGCCCTTGTGTGTAGGAAGCACAGTTCTTTAGTTCTGAGCAAGCTGACTGTTCTGGCTATATAGGAAACACAGTAGAGTAGAAGAGTGCTGCTTTCTCTAAAGCAGAGTGTGTTTCTTGTAAGGCGAGCTAGAGTTGATTTCCCTTTCATAAACGGAGTTGAATCACATGCAGTTTCTGGTCCTAGCAGCAAAAGTTGTTTTCTGGTAAGGAGATTCACTATTGTGCTCAATTGGCCATACACAGTGCAAATAGCACTCGCGTCTTATCCCAGCAAATGCAGTGTATTGGACGCAAGAGAAACTACTGTTCTTGTCAGTTTCCTAAGCAGAGTTGAATTAGATATGGCCCTTGTGTGTAGGAAGCACAGTTCTTTAGTTCTGAGCAAGCTGACTGTTCTGGCTATATAGGAAACACAGTAGAGTAGAAGAGTGCTGCTTTCTCAAAAGCAGAGTGTGTTTCTTGTAAGGCAAGCTAGAGTTGAATTCCCTTTCATAAACGGAGTTGAATCACATGCAGTTTCTGGTCCTAGCACCAAGAGTTGTTTTCTGGTAAGGAGAGTCACTATTGTGCTCATTTGGCCATACACAGTGCAAATAGCACTCGCGTCTTATCCCAGCAAATGCAGTGTATTGGACGCATGAGAAACTACTGTTCTTGTCAGTTTCCTAAGCAAAGTTGAACTAGTTATGGCCATTGTGTTTAGGAAGCACAGTTCTTTGGTTCTGAGCAAGCTGACTGTTCTGGCTCTGTAGTAAACACAGTAGAGTAGAAGAGTGCTGCTTTCTCAAAAGCAGAGTGTGTTTCTTGTAAGGCGAGCCAGAGTTTAATTCCCTTTCATAAACGGTGTTGAATCACATGCAATCTCTGGTCCCAGCAGCAAGAGGTGTTTTCTGGTAAGGAGATTCACTATTGTGCTCAATTGGCCTAACACATTGCAAAGAGCACTCGCGTCTGTTCCCAGCAAATGCAGTGTATTGGACGCAAGAGAAACTACTGTTCTTGTCAGTTTCCTAAGCAGAGTTGAATTAGATATTGCCCTTGTGTGTAGGAAGCACAGTTCTTTAGTTCTGAGCAAGCTGACAGTTCTGGCTATATAGGAAACACAGTAGAGTAGAAGAGTGCTGCTTTCTCTAAAGCAGAGTGTGTTTCTTGTAAGGCGAGCTAGAGTTGATTTCCCTTTCATAAACGGAGTTGAATCACATGCAGTTTCTGGTCCTAGCAGCAAAAGTTGTTTTCTGGTAAGGAGATTCACTATTGTGCTCAATTGGCCATACACAGTGCAAATAGCACTCGCGTCTTATCCCAGCAAATGCATTGTATTGGACGCAAGAGAAACTACTGTTCTTGTCAGTTTCCTAAGCAGAGTTGAATTAGATATGGCCCTTGTGTGTTGGAAGCACAGTTCTTTAGTTCTGAGCAAGCTAACTGTTCTGGCTATATAGGAAACACAGTAGAGTAGAAGAGTGCTGCTTTCTCAAAAGCAGAGTGTGTTTCTTGTAAGGCAAGCTAGAGTTGAATTCCCTTTCATAAACGGAGTTGAATCACATGCAGTTTCTGGTCCTAGCACCAAGAGTTGTTTTCTGGTAAGGAGAGTCACTATTGTGCTCATTTGGCCATACACAGTGCAAATAGCACTCGCGTCTGTACCCAGCAAGTGCATTGTATTGGACGCAAGAGAAACTACTGTTCTTGTCAGTTTCCTAAGCAGAGTTGAACTAGTTATGGCCATTGTGTGTAGGAAGCACAGTTCTTTGGTTCTGAGCAAGCTGACTGTTCTGGCTCTATAGGAAACACAGTAGAGTAGAAGAGTGCTGCTTTCTCAAAAGCAGAGTGTGTTTCTTGTAAGGCGAGCCAGAGTTTAATTCCCTTTCATAAACGGAGTTGAATCACATGCAATTTCTGGTCCTAGCAGCAAGAGTTGTTTTCTGGTAAGGAGATTCACTATTGTGCTCAATTGGCCATACACATTGCAAATAGCACTCGCGTCTGTTCCCAGCAAATGCAGTGTATTGGACGCAAGAGAAACTACTGTTCTTGTCAGTTTCCTAAGCAGAGTTGAATTAGATATTGCCCTTGTGTGTAGGAAGCACAGTTCTTTAGTTCTGAGCAAGCTGACAGTTCTGGCTATATAGGAAACACAGTAGAGTAGAAGAGTGCTGCTTTCTCTAAAGCAGAGTGTGTTTCTTGTAAGGCGAGCTAGAGTTGATTTCCCTTTCATAAACGGAGTTGAATCACATGCAGTTTCTGGTCCTAGCAGCAAAAGTTGTTTTCTGGTAAGGAGATTCACTATTGTGCTCAATTGGCCATACACAGTGCAAATAGCACTCGCGTCTTATCCCAGCAAATGCAGTGTATTGGACGCAAGAGAAACTACTGTTCTTGTCAGTTTCCTAAGCAGAGTTGAATTAGATATGGCCCTTGTGTGTAGGAAGCACAGTTCTTTAGTTCTGAGCAAGCTGACTGTTCTGGCTATATAGGAAACACAGTAGAGTAGAAGAGTGCTGCTTTCTCAAAAGCAGAGTGTGTTTCTTGTAAGGCAAGCTAGAGTTGAATTCCCTTTCATAAACGGAGTTGAATCACATGCAGTTTCTGGTCCTAGCACCAAGAGTTGTTTTCTGGTAAGGAGAGTCACTATTGTGCTCATTTGGCCATACACAGTGCAAATAGCACTTGCGTCCTATCCCAGCAAATGCAGTGTATTGGATGCAAGAGAAACTACTGTTCTTGTCAGTTTCCTAAGCAGAGTTGAATTAGATATGGCCCTTGTGTGTAGGAAGCACAGTTCTTTAGTTCTGAGCAAGCTGACTGTTCTGGCTATATAGGAAACACAGTAGAGTAGAAGAGTGCTGCTTTCTCAAAAGCAGAGTGTGTTTCTTGTAAGGCAAGCTAGAGTTGAATTCCCTTTCATAAACGGAGTTGAATCACATGCAGTTTCTGGTCCTAGCACCAAGAGTTGTTTTCTGGTAAGGAGAGTCACTCTTGTGCTCATTTGGCCATACACAGTGCAAATAGCACTCGCGTCTGTACCCAGCAAGTGCATTGTATTGGACGCAAGAGAAACTACTGTTCTTGTCAGTTTCCTAAGCAGAGTTGAACTAGTTATGGCCATTTTGTGTAGGAAGCACAGTTCTTTGGTTCTGAGCAAGCTGACTGTTCTGGCTCTATAGGAAACACAGTAGAGTAGAAGAGTGCTGCTTTCTCAAAAGCAGAGTGTGTTTCTTGTAAGGCGAGCCAGAGTTTAATTCCCTTTCATAAACGGAGTTGAATCACATGCAATTTCTGGTCCTAGCAGCAAGAGTTGTTTTCTGGTAAGGAGATTCACTATTGTGCTCAATTGGCCATACACACTGCAAATAGCACTCGCGTCTGTTCCCAGCAAATGCAGTGTATTGGACGCAAGAGAAACTACTGTTCTTGTCAGTTTCCTAAGCAGAGTTGAATTAGATATGGCCCTTGTGTGTAGGAAGCACAGTTCTTTAGTTCTGAGCAAGCTGACTGTTCTGGCTATATAGGAAACACAGTAGAGTAGAAGAGTGCTGCTTTCTCAAAAGCAGAGTGTGTTTCTTGTAAGGCGAGCTAGAGTTGATTTCCCTTTCATAAACGGAGTTGAATCACATGCAGTTTCTGGTCCTAGCAGCAAAAGTTGTTTTCTGGTAAGGAGATTCACTATTGTGCTCAATTGGCCATACACATTGCAAATAGCACTCGCGTCTGTTCCCAGCAAATGCAGTGTATTGGACGCAAGAGAAACTACTGTTCTTGTCAGTTTCCTAAGCAGAGTTGAACTAGATATGGCCCTTGTGTGTAGGAAGCACAGTTCTTTAGTTCTGAGCAAGCTGACTGTTCTGGCTATATAGGAAACACAGTAGAGTAGAAGAGTGCTGCTTTCTCAAAAGCAGAGTGTGTTTCTTGTAAGGCAAGCTAGAGTTGAATTCCCTTTCATAAACGGAGTTGAATCACATGCAGTTTCTGGTCCTAGCACCAAGAGTTGTTTTCTGGTAAGGAGAGTCACTATTGTGCTCATTTGGCCATACACAGTGCAAATAGCACTCGCGTCTGTACCCAGCAAGTGCATTGTATTGGACGCAAGAGAAACTACTGTTCTTGTCAGTTTCCTAAGCAGAGTTGAACTAGTTATGGCCATTGTGTGTAGGAAGCACAGTTCTTTGGTTCTGAGCAAGCTGACTGTTCTGGCTCTATAGGAAACACAGTAGAGTAGAAGAGTGCTGCTTTCTCAAAAGCAGAGTGTGTTTCTTGTAAGGCGAGCCAGAGTTTAATTCCCTTTCATAAACGGAGTTGAATCACATGAAATTTCTGGTCCTAGCAGCAAGAGTTGTTTTCTGGTAAGGACATTCACTATTGTGCTCAATTCGCCATACAAAGTGCAAATAGCACTCGCGTCTTATCCGAGCAAATGCAGTGTATTGGACGCAAGAGAAACTACTGTTCTTGTCAGTTTCCTAAGCAGAGTTGAATTAGATATGGCCTTTGTGTGTCGGAAGCACAGTTCTTTAGTGCTGAGCAAGCTGACTGTTCTGGCTATATAGGAAACACAGTAGAGTAGAAGAGTGCTCCTTTCTCAAAAGCAGAGTGTGTTTCTTGTAAGGCGAGCTAGAGTTGATTTCCCTTTCATAAACGGAGTTGAATCACATGCAGTTTCTGGTCCTAGCAGCAAAAGTTGTTTTCTGGTAAGGAGATTCACTATTGTGCTCAATTGGCCATACACATTGCAAATAGCACTCAAGTCTTATCCCAGCAAATGCAGTGTATTGGACGCAAGAGAAACTACTGTTCTTGTCAGTTTCCTAAGCAGAGTTGAATTAGATATGGCCCTTGTGTGTAGGAAGCACAGTTCTTTAGTTCTGAGCAAGCTGACTTTTCTGGCTATGTAGGAAACAGAGTAGAGTAGAAGAGTGCTGCTTTCTCTAAAGCAGAGTGTGTTTCTTGTAAGGCGAGCCAGAGTTTAATTCCCTTTCATAAACGGAGATGAATCACATGCAGTTTCTGGTCCTAGCAGCAAAAGTTGTTTTCTGGTAAGGAGATTCACTATTGTGCTCAATTGGCCATACACATTGCAAATAGCACTCGCGTCTGTTCCCAGCAAATGCAGTGTATTGGACGCAAGAGAAACTACTGTTCTTGTCAGTTTCCTAAGCAGAGTTGAATTAGATATGGCCCTTGTGTGTAGGAAGCACCGTTCTTTATTCTGAGCAAGCTGACTGTTCTGGCTATATAGGAAACACAGTAGAGTAGAAGAGTGCTGCTTTCTCAAAAGCAGAGTGTGTTTCTTGTAAGGCAAGCTAGAGTTGAATTCCCTTTCATAAACGGAGTTGAATCACATGCAGTTTCTGGTCCTAGCACCAAGAGTTGTTTTCTGGTAAGGAGAGTCACTATTGTGCTCATTTGGCCATACACATTGCAAATAGCACTCGCGTCTTATCCCAGCAAATGCAGTGTATTGGACGCAAGAGAAACTACTGTTCTTGTCAATTTCCTAAGCAGAGTTGAACTAGTTATGGCCATTGTGTTTAGGAAGCACAGTTCTTTGGTTCTGAGTAAGCTGACTGTTCTGGCTCTGTAGTAAACACAGTAGAGTAGAAGAGTGCTGCTTCTCAAAAGCAGAGTGTGTTTCTTGGAAGGCGAGCCAGAGTTTAATTCCCTTTCATAAACGGAGTTGAATCACATGCAATTTCTGGTCCTAGCAGCAAGAGTTGTTTTCTCGTAAGGAGATTCACTATTGTGCTCAATTGGCCATACACATTAGAAAATAGCACTCGCGTCTGTTCCCAGTAAATGCAGTGTATTGGACGCAAGAGAAACTACTGTTCTTGTCAGTTTCCTAAGCAGAGTTCAATTAGATATTGCCCTTGTGTGTAGGAAGCACAGTTCTTTAGTTCTGAGCAAGCTGACAGTTCTGGCTATATAGGAAACACAGTAGAGTAGAAGAGTGCTGCTTTCTCTAAAGCAGAGTGTGTTTCTTGTAAGGCGAGCTAGAGTTGATTTCCCTTTCATAAATGGAGTTGAATCACATGCAGTTTCTGGTCCTAGCAGCAAAAGTTGTTTTCTGGTAAGGAGATTCACTATTGTGCTCAATTGGCCATACACAGTGCAAATAGCACTCGCGTCTTATCCGAGCAAATGCAGTGTATTGGACGCAAGAGAAACTACTGTTCTTGTCAGTTTCCTAAGCAGAGTTGTATTAGATATGGCCTTTGTGTGTAGGAAGCACAGTTCTTTGGTTCTGAGCAAGCTGACTGTTCTGGCTATATAGGAAACACAGTAGAGTAGAAGAGTGCTGCTTTCTCAAAAGCAGAGTGTGTTTCTTGTAAGGCAAGCTAGAGTTGAATTCCCTTTCATAAACGGAGTTGAATCACATGCAGTTTCTGGTCCTAGCACCAAGAGTTGTTTTCTGGTAAGGAGAGTCACTCTTGTGCTCATTTGGCCATACACAGTGCAAATAGCACTCGCGTCTGTACCCAGCAAGTGCATTGTATTGGACGCAAGAGAAACTACTGTTCTTGTCAGTTTCCTAAGCAGAGTTGAACTAGTTATGGCTATTGTGTGTAGGAAGCACAGTTCTTTGGTTCTGAGCAAGCTGACTGTTCTGGCTCTATAGGAAACACAGTAGAGTAGAAGAGTGCTGCTTTCTCAAAAGCAGAGTGTGTTTCTTGTAAGGCAAGCCAGAGTTTAATTCCCTTTCATAAACGGAGTTGAATCACATGCAATTTCTGGTCCTAGCAGCAAGAGTTGTTTTCTGGTAAGGAGATTCACTATTTTGCTCAATTGGCCATACACATTGCAAATAGCACTCGCGTCTGTTCCCAGCAAATGCAGTGTATTGGACGCAAGAGAAACTACTGTTCTTGTCAGTTTCCTAAGCAGAGTTGAATTAGATATGGCCCTTGTGTGTAGGAAGCACAGTTCTTTAGTTCTGAGCAAGCTGACTGTTCTGGCTATATAGGAAACACAGTAGAGTAGAAGAGTGCTGCTTTCTGAAAAGCAGAGTGTGTTTCTTGTAAGGCAAGCTAGAGTTGAATTCCCTTTCATAAACGGAGTTGAATCACATGCAGTTTCTGGTCCTAGCACCAAGAGTTGTTTTCTGGTAAGGAGAGTCACTATTGTGCTCATTTGGCCATGCACAGTGCAAATAGCACTCGCGTCTTATCCCAGCAAATGCAGTGTATTGGACGCAAGAGAAACTACTGTTCTTGTCAGTTTCCTAAGCAAAGTTGAACTAGTTATGGCCATTGTGTTTAGGAAGCACAGTTCTTTGGTTCTGAGCAAGCTGACTGTTCTGGCTCTGTAGTAAACACAGTAGAGTAGAAGAGTGCTGCTTTCTCAAAAGCAGAGTGTGTTTCTTGTAAGGCGAGCCAGAGTTTAATTCCCTTTCATAAACGGAGTTGAATCACATGCAATTTCTGGTCCTAGCAGCAAGAGTTGTTTTCTGGTAAGGAGATTCACTATTGTGCTCAATTGGCCTAACACATTGCAAAGAGCACTCGCGTCTGCTCCCAGCAAATGCAGTGTATTGGACACAAGAGAAACTACTGTTCTTGTCAGTTTCCTAAGCAGAGTTGAATTAGATATTGCCCTTGTGTGTAGGAAGCACAGTTCTTTAGTTCTGAGCAAGCTGACAGTTCTGGCTATATAGGAAACACAGTAGAGTAGAAGAGTGCTGCTTTCTCTAAAGCAGAGTGTGTTTCTTGTAAGGCGAGCTAGAGTTGATTTCCCTTTCATAAACGGAGTTGAATCACATGCAGTTTCTGGTCCTAGCAGCAAAAGTTGTTTTCTGGTAAGGAGATTCACTATTGTGCTCAATTGCCCATACACAGTGCAAATAGCACTCACGTCTTATCCCAGCAATTGCAGTGTATTGGACGCAAGAGAAACTACTGTTCTTGTCAGTTTCCTAAGCAGAGTTGAATTAGATATGGCCCTTGTGTGTAGGAAGCACAGTTCTTTAGTTCTGAGCAAGCTGACTGTTCTGGCTATGTAGGAAACAGAGTAGAGTAGAAGAGTGCTGCTTTCTCTAAAGCAGAGTGTGTTTCTTGTAAGGCGAGCCAGAGTTTAATTCCCTTTCATAAACGGAGTTGAATCACATGCAGTTTCTGGTCCTAGCAGCAAAAGTTGTTTTCTGGTAAGGAGATTCACTATTGTGCTCAATTGGCCATACACAGTGCAAATAGCACTCGCGTCTATTCCCAGCAAATGCAGTGTATTGGACGCAAGAGAAACTACTGTTCTTGTCAGTTTCCTAATGAGAGTTGAATTAGATATGGCCCTTGTGTGTAGGAAGCACAGTTCTTTAGTTCTGAGCAAGCTGACTGTTCTGGCTATATAGGAAACACAGTAGAGTAGAAGAGTGCTGCTTTCTCAAAAGCAGAGTGTGTTTCTTGTAAGGCAAGCTAGAGTTGAATTCCCTTTCATAAACGGAGTTGAATCACATGCAGTTTCTGGTCCTAGCACCAAGAGTTGTTTTCTGGTAAGGAGAGTCACTATTGTGCTCATTTGGCCATACACAGTGCAAATAGCACTCGCGTCTTATCCCAGCAAATGCAGTGTATTGGACGCAAGAGAAACTACTGTTCTTGTCAGTTTCCTAAGCAAAGTTGAACTAGTTATGGCCATTGTGTTTAGGAAGCACAGTTCTTTGGTTCTGAGCAAGCTGACTGTTCTGGCTCTGTAGGAAACACAGTAGAGTAGAAGAGTGCTGCTTTCTCAAAAGCAGAGTGTGTTTCTTGTAAGGCGAGCCAGAGTTTAATTCCCTTTCATAAACGGAGTTGAATCACATGCAATTTCTGGTCCTAGCAGCAAGAGGTGTTTTCTGGTAAGGAGATTCACTATTGTGCTCAATTGGCCTAACACATTGCAAAGAGCACTCGCGTCTGTTCCCAGCAAATGCAGTGTATTGGACGCAAGAGAAACTACTGTTCTTGTCAGTTTCCTAAGCAGAGTTGAATTAGATATTGCCCTTGTGTGTAGGAAGCACAGTTCTTTAGTTCTGAGCAAGCTGACTGTTCTGGCTATATAGGAAACACAGTAGAGTAGAAGAGTGCTGCTTTCTCTAAAGCAGAGTGTGTTTCTTGTAAGGCGAGCTAGAGTTGATTTCCCTTTCATAAACGGAGTTGAATCACATGCAGTTTCTGGTCCTAGCAGCAAAAATTGTTTTCTGGTAAGGAGATTCACTATTGTGCTCAATTGGCCATACACACTGCAAATAGCACTCGCGTCTGTTCCCAGCAAATGCAGTGTATTGGACGCAAGAGAAACTACTGTTCTTGTCAGTTTCCTAAGCAGAGTTGAATTAGATATGGCCCTTGTGTGTAGGAAGCACAGTTCTTTAGTTCTGAGCAAGCTGACTGTTCTGGCTATATAGGAAACACAGTAGAGTAGAAGAGTGCTGCTTTCTCAAAAGCAGAGTGTGTTTCTTGTAAGGCAAGCTAGAGTTGAATTCTCTTTCATAAACGGAGTTGAATCACATGCAGTTTCTGGTCCTAGCACCAAGAGTTGTTTTCTGGTAAGGAGAGTCACTCTTGTGCTCATTTGGCCATACACAGTGCAAATAGCACTCGCGTCTGTACCCAGCAAGTGCATTGTATTGGACGCAAGAGAAACTACTGTTCTTGTCAGTTTCCTAAGCAGAGTTGAACTAGTTATGGCCATTGTGTGTAGGAAGCACAGTTCTTTGGTTCTGAGCAAGCTGACTGTTCTGGCTCTATAGGAAACACAGTAGAGTAGAAGAGTGCTGCTTTCTCAAAAGCAGAGTGTGTTTCTTGTAAGGCGAGCCAGAGTTTAATTCCCTTTCATAAACGGAGTTGAATCACATGCAATTTCTGGTCCTAGCAGCAAGAGTTGTTTTCTGGTAAGGAGATTAACTATTGTGCTCAATTGGCCATACACATTGCAAATAGCACTGGCGTCTGTTCCCAGCAAATGCAGTGTATTGGACGCAAGAGAAACTACTGTTCTTGTCAGTTTCCTAAGCAGAGTTGAATTAGATATTGCCCTTGTGTGTAGGAAGCACAGTTCTTTAGTTCTGAGCAAGCTGACAGTTCTGGCTATATAGGAAACACAGTAGAGTAGAAGAGTGCTGCTTTCTCTAAAGCAGAGTGTGTTTCTTGTAAGGCGAGCTAGAGTTGATTTCCCTTTCATAAACGGAGTTGAATCACATGCAGTTTCTGGTCCTAGCAGCAAAAGTTGTTTTCTGGTAAGGAGATTCACTATTGTGCTCAATTGGCCATACACAGTGCAAATAGCACTCGCGTCTTATCCCAGCAAATGCAGTGTATTGGACGCAAGAGAAACTACTGTTCTTGTCAGTTTCCTAAGCAGAGTTGAATTAGATATGGCCCTTGTGTGTAGGAAGCACAGTTCTTTAGTTCTGAGCAAGCTGACTGTTCTGGCTATATAGGAAACACAGTAGAGTAGAAGAGTGCTGCTTTCTCAAAAGCAGAGTGTGTTTCTTGTAAGGCAAGCTAGAGTTGAATTCCCTTTCATAAACGGAGTTGAATCACATGCAGTTTCTGGTCCTAGCACCAAGAGTTGTTTTCTGGTAAGGAGAGTCACTATTGTGCTCATTTGGCCATACACAGTGCAAATAGCACTCGCGTCTTATCCCAGCAAATGCAGTGTATTGGACGCAAGAGAAACTACTGTTCTTGTCAGTTTCCTAAGCAGAGTTGAATTAGATATTGCCCTTGTGTGTAGGAAGCACAGTTCTTTAGTTCTGAGCAAGCTGAGTGTTCCGGCTATATAGGAAACACAGTAGAGTAGAAGAGTGCTGCTTTCTCAAAAGCAGAGTGTGTTTCTTGTAAGGCAAGCTAGAGTTGAATTCCCTTTCATAAACGGAGTTGAATCACATGCAGTTTCTGGTCCTAGCACCAAGAGTTGTTTTCTGGTAAGGAGAGTCACTCTTGTGCTCATTTGGCCATACACAGTGCAAATAGCACTCGCGTCTGTACCCAGCAAGTGCATTGTATTGGACGCAAGAGAAACTACTGTTCTTGTCAGTTTCCTAAGCAGAGTTGAACTAGTTATGGCCATTTTGTGTAGGAAGCACAGTTCTTTGGTTCTGAGCAAGCTGACTGTTCTGGCTCTATAGGAAACACAGTAGAGTAGAAGAGTGCTGCTTTCTCAAAAGCAGAGTGTGTTTCTTGTAAGGCGAGCCAGAGTTTAATTCCCTTTCATAAACGGAGTTGAATCACATGCAATTTCTGGTCCTAGCAGCAAGAGTTGTTTTCTGGTAAGGAGATTCACTATTGTGCTCAATTGGCCATACACAGTGCAAATAGCACTCGCGTCTGTTCCCAGTAAATGCAGTGTATTGGACGCAAGAGAAACTACTGTTCTTGTCAGTTTCCTAAGCAGAGTTGAATTAGATATGGCCCTTGTGTGTAGGAAGCACAGTTCTTTAGTTCTGAGCAAGCTGACTGTTCTGGCTATATAGGAAACACAGTAGAGTAGAAGAGTGCTGCTTTCTCAAAAGCAGAGTGTGTTTCTTGTAAGGCGAGCTAGAGTTGATTTCCCTTTCATAAACGGAGTTGAATCACATGCAGTTTCTGGTCCTAGCAGCAAAAGTTGTTTTCTGGTAAGGAGATTCACTATTGTGCTCAATTGGCCATACGCATTGCAAATAGCACTCAAGTCTTATCCCAGCAAATGCAGTGTATTGGACGCAAGAGAAACTACTGTTCTTGTCAGTTTCCTAAGCAGAGTTGAATTAGATATGGCCCTTGTGTGTAGGAAGCACAGTTCTTTGGTTCTGAGCAAGCTGACTGTTCTGGCTCTATAGGAAACACAGTAGAGTAGAAGAGTGCTGCTTTCTCAAAAGCAGAGTGTGTTTCTTCTAAGGCAAGCTAGAGTTGAATTCCCTTTCATAAACGGAGTTGAATCACATGCAGTTTCTGGTCCTAGCACCAAGAGTTGTTTTCTGGTAAGGAGAGTCACTATTGTGCTCATTTGGCCATACACAGTGCAAATAGCACTCGCGTCTGTACCCAGCAAGTGCATTGTATTGGACGCAAGAGAAACTACTGTTCTTGTCAGTTTCCTAAGCAGAGTTGAACTAGTTATGGCCATTGTGTGTAGGAAGCACAGTTCTTTGGTTCTGAGCAAGCTGACTGTTCTGGCTCTATAGGAAACACAGTAGAGTAGAAGAGTGCTGCTTTCTCAAAAGCAGAGTGTGTTTCTTGTAAGGCGAGCCAGAGTTTAATTCCCTTTCATAAACGGAGTTGAATCACATGCAATTTCTGGTCCTAGCAGCAAGAGTTGTTTTCTGGTAAGGAGATTCACTATTGTGCTCAATTGGCCATACACATTGCAAATAGCACTGGCGTCTGTTCCCAGCAAATGCAGTGTATTGGATGCAAGAGAAACTACTGTTCTTGTCAGTTTCCTAAGCAGAGTTGAATTAGATATTGCCCTTGTGTGTAGGAAGCACAGTTCTTTATTTCTGAGCAAGCTGACAGTTCTGGCTATATAGGAAACACAGTAGAGTAGAAGAGTGCTGCTTTCTCTAAAGCAGAGTGTGTTTCTTGTAAGGCGAGCTAGAGTTGATTTCCCTTTCATAAACGGAGTTGAATCACATGCAGTTTCTGGTCCTAGCAGTAAAAGTTGTTTTCTGGTAAGGAGATTCACTATTGTGCTCAATTGCCCATACACAGTGCAAATAGCACTCGCGTCTTATCCCAGCAAATGCAGTGTATTGGACGCAAGAGAAACTACTGTTCTTGTCAGTTTCCTAAGCAGAGTTGAATTAGATATGGCCCTTGTGTGTAGGAAGCACAGTTCTTTAGTTCTGAGCAAGCTGACTGTTCTGGCTATATAGGAAACACAGTAGAGTAGAAGAGTGCTGCTTTCTCAAAAGCAGAGTGTGTTTCTTGTAAGGCAAGCTAGAGTTGAATTCCCTTTCATAAACGGAGTTGAATCACATGCAGTTTCTGGTCCTAGCACCAAGAGTTGTTTTCTGGTAAGGAGAGTCACTATTGTGCTCATTTGGCCATACACAGTGCAAATAGCACTCGCGTCTGTTCCCAGCAAATGCAGTGTATTGGACGCAAGAGAAATTACTGTTCTTGTCAGTTTCCTAAGCAGAGTTGATTTAGATATGGCCCTTGTGTGTAGGAAGCACAGTTCTTTAGTTCTGAGCAAGCTGACTGTTCTGGCTATATAGGAAACACAGTAGAGTAGAAGAGTGCTGCTTTCTCAAAAGCAGAGTGTGTTTCTTGTAAGGCAAGCTAGAGTTGAATTCCCTTTCATAAACGGAGTTGAATCACATGCAGTTTCTGGTCCTAGCACCAAGAGTTGTTTTCTGGTAAGGAGAGTCACTCTTGTGCTCATTTGGCCATACACAGTGCAAATAGCACTCGCGTCTGTACCCAGCAAGTGCATTGTATTGGACGCAAGAGAAACTACTGTTCTTGTCAGTTTCCTAAGCAGAGTTGAACTAGTTATGGCCATTGTGTGTAGGAAGCACAGTTCTTTGGTTCTGAGCAAGCTGACTGTTCTGGCTCTATAGGAAACACAGTAGAGTAGAAGAGTGCTGCTTTCTCAAAAGCAGAGTGTGTTTCTTGTAAGGCGAGCCAGAGTTTAATTCCCTTTCATAAACGGAGTTGAATCACATGCAATTTCTGGTCCTAGCAGCAAGAGTTGTTTTCTGGTAAGGAGATTCACTATTGTGCTCAATTGGCCATACACATTGCAAATAGCACTCGCGTCTGTTCCCAGCAAATGCAGTGTATTGGATGCAAGAGAAACTACTGTTCTTGTCAGTTTCCTAAGCAGAGTTGAATTAGATATTGCCCTTGTGTGTAGGAAGCACAGTTCTTTAGTTCTGAGCAAGCTGACAGTTCTGGCTATATAGGAAACACAGTAGAGTAGAAGAGTGCTGCTTTCTCTAAAGCAGAGTGTGTTTCTTGTAAGGCGAGCTAGAGTTGATTTCCCTTTCATAAACGGAGTTGAATCACATGCAGTTTCTGGTCCTAGCAGTAAAAGTTGTTTTCTGGTAAGGAGATTCACTATTGTGCTCAATTGCCCATACACAGTGCAAATAGCACTCGCGTCTTATCCCAGCAAATGCAGTGTATTGGACGCAAGAGAAACTACTGTTCTTGTCAGTTTCCTAAGCAGAGTTGAATTAGATATGGCCCTTGTGTGTAGGAAGCACAGTTCTTTAGTTCTGAGCAAGCTGACTGTTCTGGCTATATAGGAAACACAGTAGAGTAGAAGAGTGCTGCTTTCTCAAAAGCAGAGTGTGTTTCTTGTAAGGCAAGCTAGAGTTGAATTCCCTTTCATAAACGGAGTTGAATCACATGCAGTTTCTGGTCCTAGCACCAAGAGTTGTTTTCTGGTAAGGAGAGTCACTATTGTGCTCATTTGGCCATACACAGTGCAAATAGCACTCGCGTCTGTTCCCAGCAAATGCAGTGTATTGGACGCAAGAGAAACTACTGTTCTTGTCAGTTTCCTAAGCAGAGTTGATTTAGATATGCCCCTTGTGTGTAGGAAGCACAGTTCTTTAGTTCTGAGCAAGCTGACTGTTCTGGCTATGTAGGAAACAGAGTAGAGTAGAAGAGTGCTGCTTTCTCTAAAGCAGAGTGTGTTTCTTGTAAGGCGAGCCAGAGTTTAATTCCCTTTCATAAACGGAGTTGAATCACATGCAGTTTCTGGTCCTAGCAGCAAAAGTTGTTTTCTGGTAAGGAGATTCACTATTGTGCTCAATTGGCCATACACAGTGCAAATAGCACTCGCGTCTATTCCCAGCAAATGCAGTGTATTGGACGCAAGAGAAACTACTGTTCTTGTCAGTTTCCTAAGCAGAGTTGAATTAGATATGGCCCTTGTGTGTAGGAAGCACAGTTCTTTAGTTCTGAGCAAGCTGACTGTTCTGGCTATATAGGAAACACAGTAGAGTAGAAGAGTGCTGCTTTCTCAAAAGCAGAGTGTGTTTCTTGTAAGGCAAGCTAGAGTTGAATTCCCTTTCATAAACGGAGTTGAATCACATGCAGTTTCTGGTCCTAGCACCAAGAGTTGTTTTCTGGTAAGGAGAGTCACTATTGTGCTCATTTGGCCATACACAGTGCAAATAGCACTCGCGTCTTATCCCAGCAAATGCAGTGTATTGGACGCAAGAGAAACTACTGTTCTTGTCAGTTTCCTAAGCAAAGTTGAACTAGTTATGGCCATTGTGTTTAGGAAGCACAGTTCTTTGGTTCTGAGCAAGCTGACTGTTCTGGCTCTGTAGTAAACACAGTAGAGTAGAAGAGTGCTGCTTTCTCAAAAGCAGAGTGTGTTTCTTGTAAGGCGAGCCAGAGTTTAATTCCCTTTCATAAACGGAGTTGAATCACATGCAATTTCTGGTCCTAGCAGCAAGAGGTGTTTTCTGGTAAGGAGATTCACTATTGTGCTCAATTGGCCTAACACATTGCAAAGAGCACTCGCGTCTGTTCCCAGCAAATGCAGTGTATTGGACGCAAGAGAAACTACTGTTCTTGTCAGTTTCCTAAGCAGAGTTGAATTAGATATTTCCCTTGTGTGTAGGAAGCACAGTTCTTTATTTCTGAGCAAGCTGACAGTTCTGGCTATATAGGAAACACAGTAGAGTAGAAGAGTGCTGCTTTCTCTAAAGCAGAGTGTGTTTCTTGTAAGGCGAGCTAGAGTTGATTTCCCTTTCATAAACGGAGTTGAATCACATGCAGTTTCTGGTCCTAGCAGTAAAAGTTGTTTTCTGGTAAGGAGATTCACTATTGTGCTCAATTGCCCATACACAGTGCAAATAGCACTCGCGTCTTATCCCAGCAAATGCAGTGTATTGGACGCAAGAGAAACTACTGTTCTTGTCAGTTTCCTAAGCAGAGTTGAATTAGATATGGCCCTTGTGTGTAGGAAGCACAGTTCTTTAGTTCTGAGCAAGCTGACTGTTCTGGCTATATAGGAAACACAGTAGAGTAGAAGAGTGCTGCTTTCTCAAAAGCAGAGTGTGTTTCTTGTAAGGCAAGCTAGAGTTGAATTCCCTTTCATAAACGGAGTTGAATCACATGCAGTTTCTGGTCCTAGCACCAAGAGTTGTTTTCTGGTAAGGAGAGTCACTATTGTGCTCATTTGGCCATACACAGTGCAAATAGCACTCGCGTCTGTTCCCAGCAAATGCAGTGTATTGGACGCAAGAGAAATTACTGTTCTTGTCAGTTTCCTAAGCAGAGTTGATTTAGATATGGCCCTTGTGTGTAGGAAGCACAGTTCTTTAGTTCTGAGCAAGCTGACTGTTCTGGCTATATAGGAAACACAGTAGAGTAGAAGAGTGCTGCTTTCTCAAAAGCAGAGTGTGTTTCTTGTAAGGCAAGCTAGAGTTGAATTCCCTTTCATAAACGGAGTTGAATCACATGCAGTTTCTGGTCCTAGCACCAAGAGTTGTTTTCTGGTAAGGAGAGTCACTCTTGTGCTCATTTGGCCATACACAGTGCAAATAGCACTCGCGTCTGTACCCAGCAAGTGCATTGTATTGGACGCAAGAGAAACTACTGTTCTTGTCAGTTTCCTAAGCAGAGTTGAACTAGTTATGGCCATTGTGTGTAGGAAGCACAGTTCTTTGGTTCTGAGCAAGCTGACTGTTCTGGCTCTATAGGAAACACAGTAGAGTAGAAGAGTGCTGCTTTCTCAAAAGCAGAGTGTGTTTCTTGTAAGGCGAGCCAGAGTTTAATTCCTTTTCATAAACGGAGTTGAATCACATGCAATTTCTGGTCCTAGCAGCAAGAGTTGTTTTCTGGTAAGGAGATTCACTATTGTGCTCAATTGGCCATACACAGTGCAAATAGCACTCGCGTCTGTTCCCAGCAAATGCAGTGTATTGGACGCAAGAGAAACTACTGTTCTTGTCAGTTTCCTAAGCAGAGTTGAATTAGATATGGCCCTTGTGTGTAGGAAGCACAGTTCTTTAGTTCTGAGCAAGCTGACTGTTCTGGCTATATAGGAAACACAGTAGAGTAGAAGAGTGCTGCTTTCTCAAAAGCAGAGTGTGTTTCTTGTAAGGCGAGCTAGAGTTGATTTCCCTTTCATAAACGGAGTTGAATCACATGCAGTTTCTGGTCCTAGCAGCAAAAGTTGTTTTCTGGTAAGGAGATTCACTATTGTGCTCAATTGGCCATACACATTGCAAATAGCACTCAAGTCTTATCCCAGCAAATGCAGTGTATTGGACGCAAGAGAAACTACTGTTCTTGTCAGTTTCCTAAGCAGAGTTGAATTAGATATGGCCCTTGTGTGTAGGAAGCACAGTTCTTTGGTTCTGAGCAAGCTGACTGTTCTGGCTATATAGGAAACACAGTAGAGTAGAAGAGTGCTGCTTTCTCTAAAGCAGAGTGTGTTTCTTGTAAGGCGAGCTAGAGATGATTTCCCTTTCATAAACGGAGTTGTATCACATGCAGTTTCTGGTCCTAGCAGCAAAAGTTGTTTTCTGGTAAGGAGATTCACTATTGTGCTCAATTGGCCATACACATTGCAAATAGCACTCGCGTCTTATCCCAGCAAATGCAGTGTATTGGACGCAAGAGAAACTACTGTTCTTGTCAGTTTCCTAAGCAGAGTTGAATTAGATATGGCCCTTGTGTGTAGGAAGCACAGTTCTTTGGTTCTGAGCAAGCTGACTGTTCTGGCTCTATAGGAAACACAGTAGAGTAGAAGAGTGCTGCTTTCTCAAAAGCAGAGTGTGTTTCTTGTAAGGCAAGCTAGAGTTGAATTCCCTTTCATAAACGGAGTTGAATCACATGCAGTTTCTGGTCCTAGCACCAAGAGTTGTTTTCTGGTAAGGAGAGTCACTATTGTGCTCATTTGGCCATACACAGTGCAAATAGCACTCGCGTCTGTACCCAGCAAGTGCATTGTATTGGACGCAAGAGAAACTACTGTTCTTGTCAGTTTCCTAAGCAGAGTTGAACTAGTTATGGCCATTGTGTGTAGGAAGCACAGTTCTTTGGTTCTGAGCAAGCTGACTGTTCTGGCTCTATAGGAAACACAGTAGAGTAGAAGAGTGCTGCTTTCTGAAAAGCAGAGTGTGTTTCTTGTAAGGCGAGCCAGAGTTTAATTCCCTTTCATAAAGGGAGTTGAATCACATGCAATTTCTGGTCCTAGCAGCAAGAGTTGTTTTCTGGTAAGGAGATTCACTATTGTGCTCAATTGGCCATACACATTGCAAATAGCACTCGCGTCTGTTCCCAGCAAATGCAGTGTATTGGACGCAAGAGAAACTACTGTTCTTGTCAGTTTCCTAAGCAGAGTTGAATTAGATATGGCCCTTGTGTGTAGGAAGCACAGTTCTTTAGTTCTGAGCAAGCTGACTGTTCTGGCTATATAGGAATCACAGTAGAGTAGAAGAGTGCTGCTTTCTCTAAAGCAGAATGTGTTTCTTGTAAGTCGAGCCAGAGTTTAATTCCCCTTCATAAACGGAGTTGAATCACATGCAGTTTCTGGTCCTAGCAGCAAGAGTTGTTTTCTGGTAAGGAGATTCACTATTGTGCTCAATTGGCCATACACAGTGCAAATAGCACTCGCGTCTTATCCCAGCAAATGCAGTGTATTGGACGCAAGAGAAACTACTGTTCTTGTCAGTTTCCTAAGCAGAGTTGAATTAGATATGGCCTTTGTGTGTAGGAAGCACAGTTCTTTAGTTTTGAGCAAGCTGACTGTTCTGGCTATATAGGAAACACAGTAGAGTAGAAGAGTGCTGCTTTCTCAAAAGCAGAGTGTGTTCCTTGTAAGGCGAGCTAGAGTTGATTTCCCTTTCATAAACGGAGTTGAATCACATGCAGTTTCTGGTCCTAGCAGCAAAAGTTGTTTTCTGGTAAGGAGATTCACTATTGTGCTCAATTGGCCATACACATTGCAAATAGCACTCGCGTCTTATCCCAGCAAATGCAGTGTATTGGACGCAAGAGAAACTACTGTTCTTGTCAGTTTCCTAAGCAAAGTTGAATTAGATATGGCCATTGTGTGTAGGAAGCACAGTTCTTTAGTTCTGAGCAAGCTGACTGTTCTGGCTATATAGGAAACACAGTACAGTAGAAGAGTGCTGCTTTCTCAAAAGCAGAGTGTGTTTCTTGTAAGGCAAGCTAGAGTTGAATTCCCTTTCATAAACGGAGTTGAATCACATGCAGTTTCTGGTCCTAGCACCAAGAGTTGTTTTCTGGTAAGGAGAGTCACTATTGTGCTCATTTGGCCATACACAGTGCAAATAGCACTCGCGTCTTATCCCAGCAAATGCAGTGTATTGGACGCAAGAGAAACTACTGTTCTTGTCAGTTTCCTAAGCAGAGTTGAATTAGATATGGCCCTTGTTTGTAGGAAGCACAGTTCTTTAGTTCTGAGCAAGCTGACTGTTCTGGCTATATAGGAAACACAGTAGAGTAAAGAGTGCTGCTTTCTCAAAAGCAGAGTGTGTTTCTTGTAAGGCAAGCTAGAGTTGAATTCCCTTTCATAAACGGAGTTGAATCACATGCAGTTTCTGGTCCTAGCACCAAGAGTTGTTTTCTGGTAAGGAGAGTCACTCTTGTGCTCATTTGGCCATACACAGTGCAAATAGCACTCGCGTCTGTACCCAGCAAGTGCATTGTATTGGACGCAAGAGAAACTACTGTTCTTGTCAGTTTCCTAAGCAGAGTTGAACTAGTTATGGCCATTGTGTGTAGGAAGCACAGTTCTTTGGTTCTGAGCAAGCTGACTGTTCTGGCTCTATAGGAAACACAGTAGAGTAGAAGAGTGCTGCTTTCTCAAAAGCAGAGTGTGTTTCTTGTAAGGCGAGCCAGAGTTTAATTCCCTTTCATAAAGGGAGTTGAATAACATGCAACTTCTGGTCCTAGCAGCAAGAGTTGTTTTCTGGTAAGGAGATTCTTATTGTGCTCAATTGGCCATACACATTGCAAATAGCACTCGCGTCTGTTCCCAGCAAATGCAGTGTATTGGACGCAAGAGAAACTACTGTTCTTGTCAGTTTCCTAAGCAGAGTTGAATTAGATATGGCCCTTGGGTGTAGGAAGCACAGTTCTTTAGTTCTTTAGCAAGCTGACTGTTCTGGCTATATAGGAATCACAGTAGAGTAGAAGAGTGCTGCTTTCTCTAAAGCAGAGTGTGTTTCTTGTAAGTCGAGCCAGAGTTTAATTCCCCTTCATAAACGGAGTTGAATCACATGCAGTTTCTGGTCCTAGCAGCAAGAGTTGTTTTCTGGTAAGGAGATTCACTATTGTGCTCAATTGGCCATACACAGTGCAAATAGCACTCGCGTCTTATCCCAGCAAATGCTGTGTATTGGACGCAAGAGAAACTACTGTTCTTGTCAGTTTCCTAAGCAGAGTTGAATTAGATATGGCCTTTGTGTGTAGGAAGCAAAGTTCTTTAGTTCTGAGCAAGCTGACTGTTCTGGCTATATAGGAAACACAGTAGAGTAGAAGAGTGCTGCTTTCTCAAGAGCAGAGTGTGTTTCTTGTAAGGCGAGCTAGAGTTGATTTCCCTTTCATAAACGGAGTTGAATCACATGCAGTTTCTGGTCCTAGCAGCAAACGTTGTTTTCTGGTAAGGAGATTCACTATTGTGCTCAATAGGCCATACACATTGCAAATAGCACTCAAGTCTTATCCCAGCAAATGCAGTGTATTGGACGTAAGAGAAACTACTGTTCTTGTCAGTTTCCTAAGCAGAGTTGAATTAGATATGGCCCTTGTGTGTAGGAAGCACAGTTCTTTAGTTCTGAGCAAGCTGACTGTTCTGGCTATATAGGAAACACAGTAGAGTAGAAGAGTGCTGCTTTCTCTAAAGCAGAGTGTGTTTCTTGTAAGGCGAGCTAGAGTTGATTTCCCTTTCATAAACGGAGTTGAATCACATGCAGTTTCTGGTCCTAGCAGCAAAAGTTGTTTTCTGGTAAGGAGATTCACTATTGTGCTCAATTGGCCATACACATTGCAAATAGCACTCGCGTCTGTTCCCAGCAAATGCAGTGTATTGGACGCAAGAGAAACTACTGTTCTTGTCAGTTTCCTAAGCAGAGTTGAATTAGATATGGCCCTTGTGTGTAGGAAGCACAGTTCTTTGGTTCTGAGCAAGCTGACTGTTCTGGCTCTATAGGAAACACAGTAGAGTAGAAGAGTGCTGCTTTCTCAAAAGCAGAGTGTGTTTCTTGTAAGGCAAGCTAGAGTTGAATTCCCTTTCATAAACGGAGTTGAATCACATGCAGTTTCTGGTCCTAGCACCAAGAGTTGTTTTCTGGTAAGGAGAGTCACTCTTGTGCTCATTTGGCCATACACAGTGCAAATAGCACTCGCGTCTGTACCCAGCAAGTGCATTGTATTGGACGCAAGAGAAACTACTGTTCTTGTCAGTTTCCTAAGCAGAGTTGAACTAGTTATGGCCATTGTGTGTAGGAAGCACAGTTCTTTGGTTCTGAGCAAGCTGACTGTTCTGGCTCTATAGCAAACACAGTAGAGTAGAAGAGTGCTGCTTTCTCAAAAGCAGAGTGTGTTTCTTGTAAGGCGAGCCAGAGTTTAATTCCCTTTCATAAAGGGAGTTGAATCACATGCAATTTCTGGTCCTAGCAGCAAGAGTTGTTTTCTGGTAAGGAGATTCACTATTGTGCTCAATTGGCCATACACATTGCAAATAGCACTCGCGTCTGTTCCCAGCAAATGCAGTGTATTGGACGCAAGAGAAACTACTGTTCTTGTCAGTTTCCTAAGCAGAGTTGAATTAGATATGGCCGTTGTGTGTAGGAAGCACAGTTCTTTAGTTCTGAGCAAGCTGACTGTTCTGGCTATATAGGAATCACAGTAGAGTAGAAGAGTGCTGCTTTCTCTAAAGCAGAGTGTGTTTCTTGTAAGTCGAGCCAGAGTTTAATTCCCCTTCATAAACGGAGTTGAATCACATGCAGTTTCTGGTCCTAGCAGCAAGAGTTGTTTTCTGGTAAGGAGATTCACTATTGTGCTCAATTGGCCATACACATTGCAAATAGCACTCGCGTCTTATCCCAGCAAATGCAGTGTATTGGACGCAAGAGAAACTACTGTTCTTGTCAGTTTCCTAAGCAGAGTTGAATTAGATATGGCCCTTGTGTGTAGGAAGCACAGTTCTTTAGTTCTGAGCAAGCTGACTGTTCTGGCTATATAGGAAACACAGTAGAGTAGAAGAGTGCTGCTTTCTCAAAAGCAGAGTGTGTTTCTTGTAAGGCGA
Organism: Peromyscus californicus insignis; assembly: GCF_007827085.1. Lineage (NCBI taxonomy): Eukaryota > Metazoa > Chordata > Mammalia > Rodentia > Cricetidae > Peromyscus > Peromyscus californicus. The sequence continues at coordinate 13,065 of NW_026294466.1, read as the reverse complement.
GCTAGAGTTGATTTCCCTTTCATAAACGGAGTTGAATCACATGCAGTTTCTGGTCCTAGCAGCAAAAGTTGTTTTCTGGTAAGGAGATTCACTATTGTGCTCAATTGGCCATACACATTGCAAATAGCACTCAAGTCTTATCCCAGCAAATGCAGTGTATTGGACGCAAGAGAAACTACTGTTCTTGTCAGTTTCCTAAGCAGAGTTGAATTAGATATGGCCCTTGTGTGTAGGAAGCACAGTTCTTTGGTTCTGAGCAAGCTGACTGTTCTGGCTATATAGGAAACACAGTAGAGTAGAAGAGTGCTGCTTTCTCTAAAGCAGAGTGTGTTTCTTGTAAGGCGAGCTAGAGATGATTTCCCTTTCATAAACGGAGTTGTATCACATGCAGTTTCTGGTCCTAGCAGCAAAAGTTGTTTTCTGGTAAGGAGATTCACTATTGTGCTCAATTGGCCATACACATTGCAAATAGCACTCGCGTCTTATCCCAGCAAATGCAGTGTATTGGACGCAAGAGAAACTACTGTTCTTGTCAGTTTCCTAAGCAGAGTTGAATTAGATATGGCCCTTGTGTGTAGGAAGCACAGTTCTTTGGTTCTGAGCAAGCTGACTGTTCTGGCTCTATAGGAAACACAGTAGAGTAGAAGAGTGCTGCTTTCTCAAAAGCAGAGTGTGTTTCTTGTAAGGCAAGCTAGAGTTGAATTCCCTTTCATAAACGGAGTTGAATCACATGCAGTTTCTGGTCCTAGCACCAAGAGTTGTTTTCTGGTAAGGAGAGTCACTATTGTGCTCATTTGGCCATACACAGTGCAAATAGCACTCGCGTCTGTACCCAGCAAGTGCATTGTATTGGACGCAAGAGAAACTACTGTTCTTGTCAGTTTCCTAAGCAGAGTTGAACTAGTTATGGCCATTGTGTGTAGGAAGCACAGTTCTTTGGTTCTGAGCAAGCTGACTGTTCTGGCTCTATAGGAAACACAGTAGAGTAGAAGAGTGCTGCTTTCTGAAAAGCAGAGTGTGTTTCTTGTAAGGCGAGCCAGAGTTTAATTCCCTTTCATAAAGGGAGTTGAATCACATGCAATTTCTGGTCCTAGCAGCAAGAGTTGTTTTCTGGTAAGGAGACTCACTATTGTGCTCAATTGGCCATACACATTGCAAATAGCACTCGCGTCTGTTCCCAGCAAATGCAGTGTATTGGACGCAAGAGAAACTACTGTTCTTGTCAGTTTCCTAAGCAGAGTTGAATTAGATATGGCCCTTGTGTGTAGGAAGCACAGTTCTTTAGTTCTGAGCAAGCTGACTGTTCTGGCTATATAGGAATCACAGTAGAGTAGAAGAGTGCTGCTTTCTCTAAAGCAGAGTGTGTTTCTTGTAAGTCGAGCCAGAGTTTAATTCCCCTTCATAAACGGAGTTGAATCACATGCAGTTTCTGGTCCTAGCAGCAAGAGTTGTTTTCTGGTAAGGAGATTCACTATTGTGCTCAATTGGCCATACACAGTGCAAATAGCACTCGCGTCTTATCCCAGCAAATGCAGTGTATTGGACGCAAGAGAAACTACTGTTCTTGTCAGTTTCCTAAGCAGAGTTGAATTAGATATGGCCTTTGTGTGTAGGAAGCACAGTTCTTTAGTTTTGAGCAAGCTGACTGTTCTGGCTATATAGGAAACACAGTAGAGTAGAAGAGTGCTGCTTTCTCAAAAGCAGAGTGTGTTTCTTGTAAGGCGAGCTAGAGTTGATTTCCCTTTCATAAACGGAGTTGAATCACATGCAGTTTCTGGTCCTAGCAGCAAAAGTTGTTTTCTGGTAAGGAGATTCACTATTGTGCTCAATTGGCCATACACATTGCAAATAGCACTCGCGTCTTATCCCAGCAAATGCAGTGTATTGGACGCAAGAGAAACTACTGTTCTTGTCAGTTTCCTAAGCAAAGTTGAATTAGATATGGCCATTGTGTGTAGGAAGCACAGTTCTTTAGTTCTGAGCAAGCTGACTGTTCTGGCTATATAGGAAACACAGTACAGTAGAAGAGTGCTGCTTTCTCAAAAGCCGAGTGTGTTTCTTGTAAGGCAAGCTAGAGTTGAATTCCCTTTCATAAACGGAGTTGAATCACATGCAGTTTCTGGTCCTAGCACCAAGAGTTGTTTTCTGGTAAGGAGAGTCACTATTGTGCTCATTTGGCCATACACAGTGCAAATAGCACTCGCGTCTTATCCCAGCAAATGCAGTGTATTGGACGCAAGAGAAACTACTGTTCTTGTCAGTTTCCTAAGCAGAGTTGAATTAGATATGGCCCTTGTTTGTAGGAAGCACAGTTCTTTAGTTCTGAGCAAGCTGACTGTTCTGGCTATATAGGAAACACAGTAGAGTAAAGAGTGCTGCTTTCTCAAAAGCAGAGTGTGTTTCTTGTAAGGCAAGCTAGAGTTGAATTCCCTTTCATAAACGGAGTTGAATCACATGCAGTTTCTGGTCCTAGCACCAAGAGTTGTTTTCTGGTAAGGAGAGTCACTCTTGTGCTCATTTGGCCATACACAGTGCAAATAGCACTCGCGTCTGTACCCAGCAAGTGCATTGTATTGGACGCAAGAGAAACTACTGTTCTTGTCAGTTTCCTAAGCAGAGTTGAACTAGTTATGGCCATTGTGTGTAGGAAGCACAGTTCTTTGGTTCTGAGCAAGCTGACTGTTCTGGCTCTATAGGAAACACAGTAGAGTAGAAGAGTGCTGCTTTCTCAAAAGCAGAGTGTGTTTCTTGTAAGGCGAGCCAGAGTTTAATTCCCTTTCATAAAGGGAGTTGAATCACATGCTACTTCTGGTCCTAGCAGCAAGAGTTGTTTTCTGGTAAGGAGATTCTTATTGTGCTCAATTGGCCATACACATTGCAAATAGCACTCGCGTCTGTTCCCAGCAAATGCAGTGTATTGGACGCAAGAGAAACTACTGTTCTTGTCAGTTTCCTAAGCAGAGTTGAATTAGATATGGCCCTTGGGTGTAGGAAGCACAGTTCTTTAGTTCTTTAGCAAGCTGACTGTTCTGGCTATATAGGAATCACAGTAGAGTAGAAGAGTGCTGCTTTCTCTAAAGCAGAGTGTGTTTCTTGTAAGTCGAGCCAGAGTTTAATTCCCCTTCATAAACGGAGTTGAATCACATGCAGTTTCTGGTCCTAGCAGCAAGAGTTGTTTTCTGGTAAGGAGATTCACTATTGTGCTCAATTGGCCATACACAGTGCAAATAGCACTCGCGTCTTATCCCAGCAAATGCTGTGTATTGGACGCAAGAGAAACTACTGTTCTTGTCAGTTTCCTAAGCAGAGTTGAATTAGATATGGCCTTTGTGTGTAGGAAGCACAGTTCTTTAGTTCTGAGCAAGCTGACTGTTCTGGCTCTATAGGAAACACAGTAGAGTAGAAGAGTGCTGCTTTTTCAAAAGCAGAGTGTGTTTCTTGTAAGGCAAGCTAGAGTTGAATTCCCTTTCATAAACGGAGTTGAATCACATGCAGTTTCTGGTCCTAGCACCAAGAGTTGTTTTCTGGTAAGGAGAGTCACTATTGTGCTCATTTGGCCATACACAGTGCAAATAGCACTCGCGTCTTATCCCAGCAAATGCAGTGTATTGGACGCAAGAGAAACTACTGTTCTTGTCAGTTTCCTAAGCAGAGTTGAATTAGATATGGCCCTTGTGTGTAGGAAGCACAGTTCTTTAGTTCTGAGCAAGCTGACTGTTCTGGCTATATAGGAAACACAGTAGAGTAGAAGAGTGCTGCTTTCTCAAAAGCAGAGTGTGTTTCTTGTAAGGCAAGCTAGAGTTGAATTCCCTTTCATAAACGGAGTTGAATCACATGCAGTTTCTGGTCCTAGCACCAAGAGTTGTTTTCTGGTAAGGAGAGTCACTCTTGTGCTCATTTGGCCATACACAGTGCAAATAGCACTCGCGTCTGTACCCAGCAAGTGCATTGTATTGGACGCAAGAGAAACTACTGTTCTTGTCAGTTTCCTAAGCAGAGTTGAACTAGTTATGGCCATTGTGTGTAGGAAGCACAGTTCTTTGGTTCTGAGCAAGCTGACTGTTCTGGCTCTATAGGAAACACAGTAGAGTAGAAGAGTGCTGCTTTCTCAAAAGCAGAGTGTGTTTCTTGTAAGGCGAGCCAGAGTTTAATTCCGTTTCATAAAGGGAGTTGAATCACATGCAAATTCTGGTCCTAGCAACAAGAGTTGTTTTCTGGTAAGGAGATTCACTATTGTGCTCAATTGGCCATACACATTGCAAATAGCACTCGCATCTGTTCCCAGCAAATGCAGTGTATTGGACGCAAGAGAAACTACTGTTCTTGTCAGTTTCCTAAGCAGAGTTGAATTAGATATGGCCCTTGTGTGTAGGAAGCACAGTTCTTTAGTTCTGAGCAAGCTGACTGTTCTGGCTATATAGGAAACACAGTAGAGTAGAAGAGTGCTGCTTTCTCAAAAGCAGAGTGTGTTTCTTGTAAGGCAAGCTAGAGTTGAATTCCCTTTCATAAACGGAGTTGAATCCCTTGCAGTTTCTGGTCCTAGCACCAAGAGTTGTTTTCTGGTAAGGAGAGTCACTATTGTGCTCATTTGGCCATACACAGTGCAAATAGCACTCGCGTCTGTACCCAGCAAGTGCATTGTATTGGACGCAAGAGAAACTACTGTTCTTGTCAGTTTCCTAAGCAGAGTTGAACTAGTTATGGCCATTGTGTGTTGGAAGCACAGTTCTTTGGTTCTGAGCAAGCTGACTGTTCTGGCTCTATAGGAAACACAGTAGAGTAGAAGAGTGCTGCTTTCTCAAAAGCAGAGTGTGTTTCTTGTAAGGCGAGCCAGAGTTTAATTCCCTTTCATAAACGGAGTTGAATCACATGCAATTTCTGGTCCTAGCAGCAAGAGTTGTTTTCTGGTAAGGAGATTCACTATTGTGCTCAATTGGCCATACACATTGCAAATAGCACTCGCGTCTTATCCCAGCAAATGCAGTGTATTGGACGCAAGAGAAACTACTGTTCTTGTCAGTTACCTAAGCAGAGTTGAATTAGATATTGCCCTTGTGTGTAGGAAGCACAGTTCTTTAGTTCTGAGCAAGCTGACAGTTCTGGCTATATAGGAAACACAGTAGAGTAGAAGAGTGCTGCTTTCTCTAAAGCAGAGTGTGTTTCTTGTAAGGCGAGCTAGAGTTGATTTCCCTTTCATAAACGGAGTTGAATCACATGCAGTTTCTGGTCCTAGCAGCAAAAGTTGTTTTCTGGTAAGGAGATTCACTATTGTGCTCAATTGGCCATACACAGTGCAAATAGCACTCGCGTCTGTTCCCAGCAAATGCAGTGTATTGGACGCAAGAGAAACTACTGTTCTTGTCAGTTTCCTAAGCAAAGTTGAATTAGACATGGCCCTTGTGTGTAGGAAGCACAGTTCTTTAGTTCTGAGCAAGCTGACTGTTCTGGCTCTATAGGAAACACAGTAGAGTAGAAGAGTGCTGCTTTCTCAAAAGCAGAGTGTGTTTCTTGTAAGGCAAGCTAGAGTTGAATTCCCTTTCATAAACGGAGTTGAATCACATGCAGTTTCTGGTCCTAGCACCAAGAGTTGTTTTCTGGTAAGGAGAGTCACTCTTGTGCTCATTTGGCCATACACAGTGCAAATAGCACTCGCGTCTGTACCCAGCAAGTGCATTGTATTGGACGCAAGAGAAACTACTGTTCTTGTCAGTTTCCTAAGCAGAGTTGAACTAGTTATGGCCATTGTGTGTAGGAAGCACAGTTCTTTGGTTCTGAGCAAGCTGACTGTTCTGGCTATATAGGAAACACAGTAGAGTAGAAGAGTGCTGCTTTCTCAAAAGCAGAGTGTGTTTCTTGTAAGGCGAGCCAGAGTTTAATTCCCTTTCATAAAGGGAGTTGAATCACATGCAAATTCTGGTCCTAGCAGCAAGAGTTGTTTTCTGGTAAGGAGATTCACTATTGTGCTCAATTGGCCATACACATTGCAAATAGCACTCGCATCTGTTCCCAGCAAATGCAGTGTATTGGACGCAAGAGAAACTACTGTTCTTGTCAGTTTCCTAAGTAGAGTTGAATTAGATATGGCCCTTGTGTGTAGGAAGCACAGTTCTTTAGTTCTGAGCAAGCTGACTGTTCTGGCTATATAGGAATCACAGTAGAGTAGAAGAGTGCTGCTTTCTCTAAAGCAGAGTGTGTTTCTTGTAAGTCGAGCCAGAGTTTAATTCCCCTTCATAAACGGAGTTGAATCACATGCAGTTTCTGGTCCTAGCAGCAAGAGTTGTTTTCTGGTAAGGAGATTCACTATTGTGCTCAATTGGCCATACACAGTGCAAATAGCACTCAAGTCTTATCCGAGCAAATGCAGTGTATTGGACGTAAGAGAAACTACTGTTCTTGTCAGTTTCCTAAGCAGAGTTGAATTAGATATGGCCCTTGTGTGTAGGAAGCACAGTTCTTTAGTTCTGAGCAAGCTGACTGTTCTGGCTATATAGGAAACACAGTAGAGTAGAAGAGTGCTGCTTTCTCTAAAGCAGAGTGTGTTTCTTGTAAGGCGAGCTAGAGTTGATTTCCCTTTCATAAACGGAGTTGAATCACATGCAGTTTCTGGTCCTAGCAGCAAAAGTTGTTTTCTGGTAAGGAGATTCACTATTGTGCTCAATTGGCCATACACATTGCAAATAGCACTCGCGTCTTATCCCAGCAAATGCAGTGTATTGGACGCAAGAGAAACTACTGTTCTTGTCAGTTTCCTAAGCAGAGTTGAATTAGATATGGCCCTTGTGTTTAGGAAGCACAGTTCTTTGGTTCTGAGCAAGCTGACTGTTCTGGCTCTATAGGAAACACAGTAGAGTAGAAGAGTGCTGCTTTCTCAAAAGCAGAGTGTGTTTCTTGTAAGGCAAGCTAGAGTTGAATTCCCTTTCATAAACGGAGTTGAATCACATGCAGTTTCTGGTCCTAGCACCAAGAGTTGTTTTCTGGTAAGGAGAGTCACTCTTGTGCTCATTTGGCCATACACAGTGCAAATAGCACTCGCGTCTGTACCCAGCAAGTGCATTGTATTGGACGCAAGAGAAACTACTGTTCTTGTCAGTTTCCTAAGCAGAGTTGAACTAGTTATGGCCATTGTGTGTAGGAAGCACAGTTCTTTGGTTCTGAGCAAGCTGACTGTTCTGGCTCTATAGGAAACACAGTAGAGTAGAAGAGTGCTGCTTTCTCAAAAGCAGAGTGTGTTTCTTGTAAGGCGAGCCAGAGTTTAATTCCCTTTCATAAACGGAGTTGAATCACATGCAATTTCTGGTCCTAGCAGCAAGAGTTGTTTTCTGGTAAGGAGATTCACTCTTGTGCTCAATTGGCCATACACATTGCAAAAAGCACTCGCGTCTTATCCCAGCAAATGCAGTGTATTGGACGCAAGAGAAACTACTGTTCTTGTCAGTTTCCTAAGCAGAGTTGAATTAGATATGGCCCTTGTGTGTAGGAAGCACAGTTCTTTAGTTCTGAGCAAGCTGACTGTTCTGGCTATATAGGAATCACAGTAGAGTAGAAGAGTGCTGCTTTCTCTAAAGCAGAGTGTGTTTCTTGTAAGTCGAGCCAGAGTTTAATTCCCCTTCATAAACGGAGTTGAATCACATGCAGTTTATGGTCCTAGCAGCAAGAGTTGTTTTCTGGTAAGGAGATTCACTATTGTGCTCAATTGGACATACACAGTGCAAATAGCACTCGCGTCTTATCCCAGCAAATGCAGTGTATTGGACGCTAGAGAAACTACTGTTCTTGTCAGTTTCCTAAGCAGAGTTGAATTAGATATGGCCCTTGTGTGTAGGAAGCACAGTTCTTTAGTTCTGAGCAAGCTGACTGTTCTGGCTATATAGGAAACACAGTAGAGTAGAAGAGTGCTGCTTTCTCTAAAGCAGAGTGTGTTTCTTGTAAGGCGAGCTAGAGTTGATTTCCCTTTCATAAACGGAGTTGAATCACATGCAGTTTCTGGTCCTAGCAGCAAAAGTTGTTTTCTGGTAAGGAGATTCACTATTGTGCTCAATTGGCCATACAAATTGCAAATAGCACTCGCGTCTTATCCCAGCAAATGCAGTGTATTGGACGCAAGAGAAACTACTGTTCTTGTCAGTTTCCTAAGCAGAGTTGAATTAGATATGGCCCTTGTGTGTAGGAAGCACAGTTCTTTGGTTCTGAGCAAGCTGACTGTTCTGGCTCTATAGGAAAACAGTAGAGTAGAAGAGTGCTGCTTTCTCAAAAGCAGAGTGTGTTTCTTGTAAGGCAAGCTAGAGTTGAATTCCCTTTCATAAACGGAGTTGAATCACATGCAGTTTCTGGTCCTAGCACCAAGAGTTGTTTTCTGGTAAGGAGAGTCACTCTTGTGCTCATTTGGCCATACACAGTGCAAATAGCACTCGCGTCTGTACCCAGCAAGTGCATTGTATTGGACGCAAGAGAAACTACTGTTCTTGTCAGTTTCCTAAGCAGAGTTGAACTAGTTATGGCCATTGTGTGTAGGAAGCACAGTTCTTTGGTTCTGAGCAAGCTGACTGTTCTGGCTCTATAGGAAACACAGTAGAGTAGAAGAGTGCTGCTTTCTCAAAAGCAGAGTGTGTTTCTTGTAAGGCGAGCCAGAGTTTAATTCCCTTTCATAAACGGAGTTGAATCACATGCAATTTCTGGTCCTAGCAGCAAGAGTTGTTTTCTGGTAAGGAGATTCACTATTGTGCTCAATTGGCCATACACATTGCAAATAGCACTCGCGTCTTATCCCAGCAAATGCAGTGTATTGGACGCAAGAGAAACTACTGTTCTTGTCAGTTTCCTAAGCAGAGTTGAATTAGATATGGCCCTTGTGTGTAGGAAGCACAGTTCTTTAGTTCTGAGCAAGCTGACTGTTCTGGCTATATAGGAATCACAGTAGAGTAGAAGAGTGCTGCTTTCTCTAAAGCAGAGTGTGTTTCTTGTAAGTCGAGCCAGAGTTTAATTCCCCTTCATAAACGGAGTTGAATCACATGCAGTTTCTGGTCCTAGCAGCAAGAGTTGTTTTCTGGTAAGGAGATTCACTATTGTGCTCAATTGGCCATACACAGTGCAAATAGCACTCGCGTCTTATCCCAGCAAATGCAGTGTATTGGACGCAAGAGAAACTACTGTTCTTGTCAGTTTCCTAAGCAGAGTTGAATTAGATATGGCCTTTGTGTGTAGGAAGCACAGTTCTTTAGTTCTGAGCAAGCTGACTGTTCTGGCTATATAGGAAACACAGTAGAGTAGAAGAGTGCTGCTTTCTCAAAAGCAGAGTGTGTTTCTTGTAAGGCGAGCTAGAGTTGATTTCACTTTCATAAACGGAGTTGAATCACATGCAGTTTCTGGTCCTAGCAGCAAAAATTGTTTTCTGGTAAGGAGATTCACTATTGTGCTCAATTGGCCATACACATTGCAAATAGCACTCGCGTCTTATGCCAGCAAATGCAGTGTATTGGACGCAAGAGAAACTACTGTTCTTGTCAGTTTCCTAAGCAGAGTTGAATTAGATATGGCCCTTGTGTGTAGGAAGCACAGTTCTTTAGTTCTGAGCAAGCTGACTGTTCTGGCTATATAGGAAACACAGTAGAGTAGAAGAGTGCTGCTTTCTCTAAAGCAGAGTGTGTTTCTTGTAAGGCGAGCTAGAGTTGATTTCCCTTTCATAAACGGAGTTGAATCACATGCAGTTTCTGGTCCTAGCAGCAAAAGTTGTTTTCTGGTAAGGAGATTCACTATTGTGCTCAATTGGCCATACAAATTGCAAATAGCACTCGCGTCTTATCCCAGCATATGCAGTGTATTGGACGCAAGAGAAACTACTGTTCTTGTCAGTTTCCTAAGCAGAGTTGAATTAGATATGGCCCTTGTGTGTAGGAAGCACAGTTCTTTGGTTCTGAGCAAGCTGACTGTTCTGGCTCTATAGGAAACACAGTAGAGTAGAAGAGTGCTGCTTTCTCAAAAGCAGAGTGTGTTTCTTGTAAGGCGACCCAGAGTTTAATTCCCTTTCATAAACGGAGTTGAATCACATGCAATTTCTGGTCCTAGCAGCAAGAGTTGTTTTCTGGTAAGGAGATTCACTATTGTCCTCAATTGGCCATACACATTGCAAATAGCACTCGCGTCTGTTCCCAGCAAATGAGTGTATTGGACGCAAGAGAAACTACTGTTCTTGTCAGTTTCCTAAGCAGAGTTGAATTAGATATGGCCCTTGTGTGTAGGAATCACAGTTCTTTAGTTCTGAGCAAGCTGACAGTTCTGGCTCTATAGGAAACACAGTAGAGTAGAAGAGTGCTGCTTTCTCAAAAGCAGAGTGTGTTTCTTGTAAGGCAAGCTAGAGTTGAATTCCCTTTCATAAACGGAGTTGAATCACATGCAGTTTCTGGTCCTAGCACCAAGAGTTGTTTTCTGGTAAGGAGAGTCACTATTGTGCTCATTTGGCCATACACAGTGCAAATAGCACTCGCGTCTGTACCCAGCAAGTGCATTGTATTGGACGCAAGAGAAACTACTGTTCTTGTCAGTTTCCTAAGCAGAGTTGAACTAGTTATGGCCATTGTGTGTAGGAAGCACAGTTCTTTGGTTCTGAGCAAGCTGACTGTTCTGGCTCTATAGGAAACACAGTAGAGTAGAAGAGTGCTGCTTTCTCAAAAGCAGAGTGTGTTTCTTGTAAGGCGAGCCAGAGTTTAATTCCCTTTCATAAACGGAGTTGAATCACATGCAATTTCTGGTCCTAGCAGCAAGAGTTGTTTTCTGGTAAGGAGATTCACTATTGTGCTCAATTGGCCATACACATTGCAAATAGCACTCGCGTCTGTTCCCAGCAAATGCAGTGTATTGGATGCAAGAGAAACTACTGTTCTTGTCAGTTTCCTAAGCAGAGTTGAATTAGATATTGCCCTTGTGTGTAGGAAGCACAGTTCTTTAGTTCTGAGCAAGCTGACTGTTCTGGCTATATAGGAAACACAGTAGAGTAGAAGAGTGCTGCTTTCTCTAACGCAGAGTGTGTTTCTTGTAAGTCGAGCTAGAGTTGATTTCCCTTTCATAAACGGAGTTGAATCACATGCAGTTTCTGGTCCTAGCAGCAAAAGTTGTTTTCTGGTAAGGAGATTCACTATTGTGCTCAATTGGCCATACACATTGCAAATAGCACTCGCGTCTTATCCCAGCAAATGCAGTGTATTGGACGCAAGAGAAACTACTGTTCTTGTCAGTTTCCTAAGCAGAGTTGAATTAGATATGGCCCTTGTGTGTAGGAAGCACAGTTCTTTGGTTCTGAGCAAGCTGACTCTTCTGGCTCTATAGGAAACACAGTAGAGTAGAAGAGTGCTGCTTTCTCAAAAGCAGAGTGTGTTTCTTGTAAGGCAAGCTAGAGTTGAATTCCCTTTCATAAACGGAGTTGAATCACATGCAGTTTCTGGTCCTAGCACCAAGAGTTGTTTTCTGGTAAGGAGAGTCACTCTTGTGCTCATTTGGCCATACACAGTGCAAATAGCACTCGCGTCTGTACCCAGCAAGTGCATTGTATTGGACGCAAGAGAAACTACTGTTCTTGTCAGTTTCCTAAGCAGAGTTGAACTAGTTATGGCCATTGTGTGTAGGAAGCACAGTTCTTTGGTTCTGAGCAAGCTGACTGTTCTGGCTCTATAACAAACACAGTAGAGTAGAAGAGTGCTGCTTTCTCAAAAGCAGAGTGTGTTTCTTGTAAGGCGAGCCAGAGTTTAATTCCCTTTCATAAAGGGAGTTGAATCACATGCAATTTCTGGTCCTAGCAGCAAGAGTTGTTTTCTGGTAAGTAGATTCACTATTGTGCTCAATTGGCCATACACATTGCAAATAGCACTCGCGTCTGTTCCCAGCAAATGCAGTGTATTGGACGCAAGAGAAACTACTGTTCTTGTCAGTTTCCTAAGCAGAGTTGAATTAGATATGGCCCTTGTGTGTAGGAAGCACAGTTCTTTAGTTCTGAGCAAGCTGACTGTTCTGGCTATATAGGAATCACAGTAGAGTAGAAGAGTGCTGCTTTCTCTAAAGCAGAGTGTGTTTCTTGTAAGTCGAGCCAGAGTTTAATTCCCCTTCATAAACGGAGTTGAATCACATGCAGTTTCTGGTCTTAGCAGCAAGAGTTGTTTTCTGGTAAGGAGATTCACTATTGTGCTCAATTGGCCATACACAGTGCAAATAGCACTCGCGTCTTATCCCAGCAAATACAGTGTATTGGACGCAAGAGAAACTACTGTTCTTGTCAGTTTCCTAAGCAGAGTTGAATTAGATATGGCCCTTGTGTGTAGGAAGCACAGTTCTTTAGTTCTGAGCAAGCTGACTGTTCTGGCTATATAGGAAACACAGTAGAGTAGAAGAGTGCTGCTTTCTCAAAAGCAGAGTGTGTTTCTTGTAAGGCAAGCTAGAGTTGAATTCCCTTTCATAAACGGAGTTGAATCACATGCAGTTTCTGGTCCTAGCACCAAGAGTTGTTTTCTGGTAAGGAGAGTCACTCTTGTGCTCATTTGGCCATACACAGTGCAAATAGCACTCGCGTCTGTACCCAGCAAGTGCATTGTATTGGACGCAAGAGAAACTACTGTTCTTGTCAGTTTCCTAAGCAGAGTTGAACTAGTTATGGCCATTGTGTGTAGGAAGCACAGTTCTTTGGTTCTGAGCAAGCTGACTGTTCTGGCTCTATAGCAAACACAGTAGAGTAGAAGAGTGCTGCTTTCTCAAAAGCAGAGTGTGTTTCTTGTAAGGCGAGCCAGAGTTTAATTCCCTTTCATAAAGGGAGTTGAATCACATGCAAATTCTGGTCCTAGCAGCAAGAGTTGTTTTCTGGTAAGGAGATTCTTATTGTGCTCAATTGGCCATACACATTGCAAATAGCACTCGCGTCTGTTCCCAGCAAATGCAGTGTATTGGACGCAAGAGAAACTACTGTTCTTGTCAGTTTCCTAAGCAGAGTTGAATTAGATATGGCCCTTGGGTGTAGGAAGCACAGTTCTTTAGTTCTGAGCAAGCTGACTGTTCTGGCTATATAGGAATCACAGTAGAGTAGAAGAG
>NW_026294465.1:0-72127 GCF_007827085.1 Peromyscus californicus insignis | reverse complement strand
CAATCTCCTTACCAGAAAACAACTCTTGCTGCTAGGACCAGAAATTGCATGTGATTCAACTCCGTTTATGAAAGGGAATTAAACTCTGGCTCGCCTTACAAGAAACACACTCTGCTTTTGAGAAAGCAGCACTCTTCTACTCTACTGTGTTTCCTATATAGCCAGAACAGTCAGCGTGCTCAGAACTAAAGAACTGTGCTTCCTACACACAAAGGCCATATCTAATTCAACTCTACTTAGGAAACTGACAAGAACAGTAGTTTCTCTTGCGTCCAATACACTGCATTTGCTGGGATAAGACGCGAGTGCTATTTGAACTGTGTATGGCCAATTGAGCACAATAGTGAATCTCCTTACCAGAAAACAACTCTTGCTGCTAGGACCAGAAATTGCATCTGATTCAACTCCGTTTATGAAAGGGAATTAAACTCTGGCTCGCCTTACAAGAAACACACTCTGCTTTTGAGAAAGCAGCACTCTTCTACTCTACTGTGTTTCCTATAGAGCCAGAACAGTCAGCTTGCTCAGAACTAAAGAACTGTGCTTCCTACACACAATGGCCATAACTAGTTCAACTCTGCTTAGGAAACTGACAAGAACAGTAGTTTCTCTTGCGTCCAATACAATGCACTTGCTGGGTACAGACGCGAGTGCTATTTGCACTGTGTATGGCCAAATGAGCACAATAGTGACTCTCCTTACCAGAAAACAACTCTTGGTGCTAGGACCAGAAACTGCATGTGATTCAAATCCGTTTATGAAAGGGAATTCAACTCTAGCTTGCCTTACAAGAAACACACTCTGCTTTTGAGAAAGCAGCACTCTTCTACTCTACTGTGTTTCCTATAGAGCCAGAACAGTCAGCTTGCTCAGAACTAAAGAACTGTGCTTCCTACACACAATGGCCATAACTAGTTCAACTCTGCTTAGGAAACTGACAAGAACAGTAGTTTCTCTTGCGTCCAATACAATGCACTTGCTGGGTACAGACGCGAGAGCTATTTGCACTGTGTATGGCCAAATGAGCACAATAGTGACTCTTCTTACCAGAAAACATCTCTTGGTGCTAGGACCAGAAACTGCATGTGATTCAACTCCGTTTATGAAAGGGAATTCAACTCTAGCTTGCCTTACAAGAAACACACTCTGCTTTTGAGAAATCAGCACTCTTCTACTCTGCTGTGTTTCCTATATAGCCAGAACAGTCAGCTTGCTCAGAACTAAAGAACTGTACTTCCTACACAAAAGGGCAATATCTAATTCAACTCTGCTTAGGAAACTGACAAGAACAGTAGTTTCTCTTGCGTCCAATACACTGCATTTGCTGGGATAAGACGCGAGTGCTATTTGCACTGTGTAAGGCCAATTGAGCACAATAGTGAATCTCCTTACCAGAAAACAACTTTTGCTGCTAGGACCAGAAACTGCATGTGATTCCACTCCGTTTATGAAAGGGAAATCAACTCTAGCTCGCCTTACAAGAAACACACTCTGCTTTAGAGAAAGCAGCACTCTTCTACTCTACTGTGTTTCCTATATAGCCAGAACTGTCAGCTTGCTCAGAACTAAAGAACTGTCCTTCCTACGCACAAGGGCAATATCTAATTCAACTCTGCTTAGGAAACTGACAAGAACAGTAGTTTCTCTTGCGTCCAATACACTGCATTTACTGGGAGCAGACGCGAGTGCTATTTGCAATGTGTATGGCCAATTGAGCACAATAGTGAATCTCCTTACCAGAAAACAACTCTTGCTGCTAGGACCAGAAATTGCATCTGATTCAACTCCGTTTATGAAAGGGAATTCAACTCTAGCTTGCCTTACAAGACACACTCTGCTTTTGAGAAAGCAGCACTCTTCTACTCTACACTGTTTCCTATATAGCCAGAACAGTCAGCTTGCTGAGAACTAAAGAACTGTGCTTCCTACACACAAGGGCCATATCGAATTCAACTCTGCTTAAGAAACTGACAAGAACAGTAGTTTCTCTTGCGTCCAATACACTGCATTTGCTGGGATAAGACGCGAGTGCTATTTGCACTGTGTATGGCCAAATGAGCACAATAGTGACTCTCCTTACCAGAAAACAACTCTTGCTGCTAGGACCAGAAACTGCATGTGATTCAACTCCGTTTATGAAAGGGAATTCAACTCCAGCTTGCCTTACAAGAAACACACTCTGCTTTTGAGAAAGCAGCACTCTTCTACTCTACTGTGTTTCCTATATAGCCAGAACAGTCAGCATGCTCAGAACTAAAGAACTGTGCTTCCTACACACAAAGGCCATATCTAATTCAACTCTGCTTAGGAAACTGACAAGAACAGTAGTTTCTCTTGCGTCCAATACACTGCATTTGCTGGGATAAGACGCGAGTGCTATTTGCACTGTGTATGGCCAATTGAGCACAATAGTGAATCTCCTTACCAGAAAACAACTCTTGCTGCTAGGACCAGAAACTGCATGTGATTCAACTCCGTTTATGAAAGGGAAGTAAACTCTAGCTCGCCTTACAAGAAACACACTCTGCTTTAGAGAAAGCAGCACTCTTCTACTCTACTGTGTTTCCTATATAGCCAGAACTGTCAGCTTGCTCAGAACTAAAGAACTGTCCTTCCTACACACAAGGGCAATATCTAATTCAACTCTGCTTAGGAAACTGACAAGAACAGTAGTTTCTCTTGCGTCCAATACACTGCATTTACTGGGAGCAGACGCGAGTGCTATTTGCAATGTGTATGGCCAATTGAGCACAATAGTTAATCTCCTTACCAGAAAACAACTCTTGCTGCTAGGACCAGATATTGCATCTGATTCAAATAAGTTTATGAAAGGGAATTCAACTCTAGCTTGCCTTACAAGAAACACACTCTGCTTTTGAGAAAGCAGCACTCTTCTACTCTACTCTGTTTCCTATATAGCCAGAACAGTCAGCTTGCTGAGAACTAAAGAACTGTGCTTCCTACACACAAGGGCCATATCGAATTCAACTCTGCTTAAGAAACTGACAAGAACAGTAGTTTCTCTTGCGTCCAATACACTGCATTTGCTGGGATAAGACGCGAGTGCTATTTGCACTGTGTATGGCCAAATGAGCACAATAGTGACTCTCCTTACCAGAAAACAACTCTTGGTGCTAGGACCAGAAACTGCATGTGATTCAACTCCGTTTATGAAAGGGAATTCAACTCTAGCTTGCCTTACAAGAAACACACTCTGCTTTAGAGAAAGCAGCACTCTTCTACTCTACTGTGTTTCCTATATAGCCAGAACAGTCAGCTTGCTCAGAACTAAAGAACTGTGCTTCCTACACACAAAGGCCATATCTAATTCAACTCTGCTTAGGAAACTGACAAGAACAGTAGTTTCTCTTGCGTCCAATACACTGCATTTGCTGGGATAAGACGCGAGTGCTATTTGCACTGTGTAAGGCCAATTGAGCACAATAGTGAATCTCCTTACCAGAAAACAACTCTTGGTGCTAGGACCAGAAACTGCATGTGATTCAACTCCGTTTATGAAAGGGAAATCAACTCTAGGTCGCCTTACAAGAAACACACTCTGCTTTAGAGAAAGCAGCACTCTTCTACTCTACTGTGTTTCCTATATAGCCAGAACTGTCAGCTTGCTCAGAACTAAGAACTGTGCTTCCTACACACAAGGGCCATATCTAATTCAACTCTACTTAGGAAACTGACAAGAACAGTAGTTTCTCTTGCGTGCAATACACTGCATTTGCTGGGAACAGACGCGAGTGCTATTTGCAATGTGTATGGCCAATTGAGCACAATAATGAATCTCCTTACCAGAAAACAACTCTTGCTGCTAGGACCAGAAATTGCATGTGATTCAACTCCGTTTATGAAAGGGAATTAAACTCTGGCTCGCCTTACAAGAAACACACTCTGCTTTTGAGAAAGCAGCACTCTTCTACTCTACTGTGTTTCCTATATAGCCAGAACAGTCAGCTTGCTCAGAACTAAAGAACTGTGCTTCCTACACACAAGGGCCATATCTAATTCAACTCTGCTTAGGAAACTGACAAGAACAGTAGTTTGTCTTGCGTCCAAAACACTGCATTTGCTGGGATAAGACGCGAGTGCTATTTGCACTGTGTATGGCCAATTGAGCACAATAGTGAATCTCCTTACCAGAAAACAACTTTTGCTGCTAGGACCAGAAACTGCATGAGATTCAACTCCGTTTATGAAAGGGAAATCAACTCTAGCTGGCCTTACAAGAAACACACTCTGCTTTAGAGAAAGCAGCACTCTTCTACTCTACTGTGTTTCCTATATAGCCAGAACTGTCAGCTTGCTCAGAACTAAAGAACTGTGCTTCCTACACACAAGGGCAATATCTAATTCAACTCTGCTTAGGAAACTGACAAGAACAGTAGTTTCTCTTGCGTCCAATACACTGCATTTGCTGGGAACAGACGCGAGTGCTATTTGCAATGTGTATGGCCAATTGAGCACAATAGTGAATCTCCTTACCAGAAAACAACTCTTGCTGCTAGGACCAGAAACTGCATGTGATTCAACTCCGTTTAGGAAAGGGAATTAAACTCTGGCTCGCCTTACAAGAAACACACTCTGCTTTTGAGAAAGCAGCACTCTTCTACTCTACTGTGTTTGCTATAGAGCCAGAACAGTCAGCTTGCTTGTAACCAAAGAACTGTGCTTCCTACACACAATGGCCATAACTAGTTCAACTCTGCTGAGGAAACTGACAAGAACAGTAGTTTCTCTTGCGTCCAATACAATGCACTTGCTGGGTACAGACGCGAGTGCTATTTGCACTGTGTATGGCCAAATGAGCACAATAGTGACTCTCCTTACCAGAAAACAACTCTTGGTGCTAGGACCAGAAACTGCATGTGATTCAACTCCGTTTATGAAAGGGAATTCAACTCTAGCTTGCCTTACAAGAAACACACTCTGCTTTTGAGAAAGCAGCACTCTTCTACTCTACTGTGTTTCCTATATAGCCAGAACAGTCAGCTTGCTCAGAACTAAAGAACTGTGCTTCCTACACACAAGGGCCATATCTAATTCAAATCTGCTTAGGAAACTGACAAGAACAGTAGTTTCTCTTGCATCCAATACACTGCATTTGCTGGGAACAGACGCGAGTGCTATTTGCAATGTGTATGGCCAATTGAGCACAATAGTGAATCTCCTTACCAGAAAACAACTCTTGCTGCTAGGACCAGAAATTGCATGTGATTCAACTCCGTTTATGAAAGGGAATTAAACTCTGGCTCGCCTTACAATAAACACACTCTGCTTTTGAGAAAGCAGCACTCTTCTACTCTACTGTGTTTCCTATAGAGCCTGAACAGTCAGCTTGCTCAGAACTAAAGAACTGTGCTTCCTACACACAATGGCCATAACTAGTTCAACTCTGCTTAGGAAACGGACAAGAACAGTAGTTTCTCTTGCGTCCAATACAATGCACTTGCTGGGTACAGACGCGAGTGCTATTTGCACTGTGTATGGCTAAATGAGCACAATAGTGACTCTCCTTACCAGAAAACAACTCTTGGTGCTAGGACCAGAAACTGCATGTGATTCAACTCCGTTTATGAAAGGGAATTCAACTCTAGCTTGCCTTACAAGAAACACACTCTGCTTTTGAGAAAGCAGCACTCTTCTACTCTACTCTGTTTCCTATATAGCCAGAACAGTCAGCTTGCTGAGAACTAAAGAACTGTGCTTCCTACACACAAGGGCCATATCTAATTCAACTCTGCTTAAGAAAGTGACAAGAACAGAAGTTTCTCTTGCGTCCAATACACTGCATTTGCTGGGATAAGACGCGAGTGCTATTTGCACTGTGTATGGCCAAATGAGCACAATAGTGACTCTCCTTACCAGAAAACAACTCTTGGTGCTAGGACCAGAAACTGCATGTGATTCAACTCCGTTTATGAAAGGGAATTCAACTCTAGCTTGCCTTACAAGAAACACACTCTGCTTTTGAGAAAGCAGCACTCTTCTACTCTACTGTGTTTCCTATATAGCCAGAACAGTCAGCTTGCTCAGAACTAAAGAACTGTGCTTCCTACACACAAGGGCCATATCTAATTCAACTCTGCTTAGGAAACTGACAAGAACAGTAGTTTCTCTTGCGTCCAAAACACTGCATTTGCTGGGATAAGACGCGAGTGCTATTTGCACTGTGTAAATTCAATTGAGCACAATAGTGAATCTCCTTACCAGAAAACAACTCTTGGTGCTAGGACCAGAACCTGCATGTGATTCAACTCCGTTTATGAAAGGGAAATCAACTCTAGCTCGCCTTACAAGAAACACACTCTGCTTTTGAGAAAGCAGCACTCTTCTACTCTACTGTGTTTCCTATATAGCCAGAACAGTCAGCTTTCTCAGAACTAAAGAACTGTGCTTCCTACACACAAGGGCCATATCTAATTCAACTCTGCTTAGGAAACTGACAAGAACAGTAGTTTCTCTTGCGTCCAATACACTGCATTTGCTGGGATAAGACGCGAGTGCTATTTGCACTGTGTATGGCCAATTGAGCACAATAGTGAATCTCCTTACCAGAAAACAACTTTTGCTGCTAGGACCAGAAACTGCATGTGATTCAACTCCGTTTATGAAAGGGAATTAAACTCTGGCTCGCCTTACAAGAAACCCACTCTGCTTTAGAGAAAGCAGCACTCTTCTACTCTACTCTGTTTCCTACATAGCCAGAACAGTCAGCTTGCTCAGAACTAAAGAACTGTGCTTCCTACACACAAGGGCCATATCTAATTCAACTCTGCTTAGGAAACTGACAAGAACAGTAGTTTCTCTTGCGTCCAATACACTGCATTTGCTGGGAACAGACGCGAGTGCTATTTGCAATGTTTATGGCCAATTAAGCACAATAGTGAATCTCCTTACCAGAAAACAACTCTTGCTGCTAGGACCAGTAATTGCATGTGATTCAACTCCGTTTATGAAAGGGAATTAAACTCTGGCTCGCCTTACAATAAACACACTCTGCTTTTGAGAAAGCAGCACTCCTCTACTCTACTCTGTTTCCTATATAGCCCGAACAGTCAGCTTGCTGAGAACTAAAGAACTGTGCTTCCTACACACAAGGGCCATATCTAATTCAACTCTGCTTAAGAAACTGACAAGAACAGTAGTTTCTCTTTCGTCCAATACACTGCATTTGCTGGGATAAGACGCGAGTGCTATTTGCACTGTGTATGGCCAAATGAGCACAATAGTGACTCTCCTTACCAGAAAACAACTCTTGGTGCTAGGACCAGAAACTGCATATGATTCAACTCCGTTTGTGAAAGGGAATTCAACTCTAGCTTGCCTTACAAGAAACACACTCTGCTTTTGAGAAAGCAGCACTCTTCTACTCTACTGTGTTTCCTATATAGCCAGAACTGTCAGCTTGCTCAGAACTAAAGAACTGTCCTTCCTACACACAAGGGCCATATCTAATTCAACTCTGCTTAGGAAACTGAGAAGAACAGTAGTTTCTCTTGCGTCCAATACACTGCATTTACTGGGAGCAGACGCGAGTGCTATTTGCAATGTGTATGGCCAATTGAGCACAATAGTGAATCTCCTTACCAGAAAACAACTCTTGCTGCTAGGACCAGAAATTGCATCTGATTCAACTCCGTTTATGAAAGGGAATTAAACTCTGGCTCGCCTTACAAGAAACACACTCTGCTTTTGAGAAAGCAGCACTCTTCTACTCTACTGTGTTTCCTATTGAGCCAGAACAGTCAGCTTGCTCAGAACCAAAGAACTGTGCTTCCTACACACAATGGCCATAACTTATTCAACTCTGCTTAGGAAACTGACAAGAACAGTAGTTTCTCTTGCGTCCAATACAATGCACTTGCTGGGTACAGACGCGAGTGCTATTTGCACTGTGTATGGCCAAATGAGCACAATAGTGACTCTCCTTACCAGAAAACAACTCTTGGTGCTAGGACCAGAAACTGCATGTGATTCAACTCCGTTTATGAAAGGGAATTCAACTCTAGCTTGCCTTACACGAAACACACTCTGCTTTTGAGAAAGCAGCACTCTTCTACTCTACTCTGTTTCCTATATAGCCAGAACAGTCAGCTTGCTGAGAACTAAAGAACTGTGCTTCCTACACACAAGGGCCATATCTAATTCAACTCTGCTTAAGAAACTGACAAGAACAGTAGTTTCTCTTGCGTCCAATACACTGCATTTGCTGGGATAAGACGCGAGTGCTATTTGCACTGTGTATGGCCAAAAGAGCACAATAGTGACTCTCCTTACCAGAAAACAACTCTTGGTGCTAGGACCAGAAACTGCATGTGATTCAACTCCGTTTATGAAAGGGAATTCAACTCTAGCTTGCCTTACAAGAAACACACTCTGCTTTTCAGAAAGAAGCACTCTTCTACTCTACTGTGTTTCCTATATAGCCAGAACAGTCAGCTTGCTCAGAACTAAAGAACTGTGCTTCCTAAACACAAGGGCCATATCTAATTCAACTCTGCTTAGGAAACTGACAAGAACAGTAGTTTCTCTTGCGTCCAATACAATGCATTTGCTGGGATAAGACGCGAGTGCTATTTGCACTGTGTAAGGCCAATTGAGCACAATAGTGAATCTCCTTACCAGAAAACAACTCTTGGTGCTAGGACCAGAAACTGCATGTGATTCAACTCCGTTTATGAAAGGGTAATCAACTCTAGCTCGCCTTACAAGAAACACACTCTGCTTTTGAGAAAGCAGCACTCTTCTACTCTACTGTGTTTCCTATATAGCCAGAACTGTCATCTTGCTCAGAACTAAAGAACTGTGCTTCCTACAAACAAGGGCCATATCTAATTCAACTCTGCTTAGGAAACTGACAAGAACAGTAGTTTCTCTTGCGTCCAATACACTGCATTTGCTGGGAACAGACGCGAGTGCTATTTGCAATGTGTATGGCCAATTGAGCACAATAATGAATCTCCTTACCAGAAAACAACTCTTGCTGCTAGGACCAGAAATTGCATGTGATTCAACTCCGTTTATGAAAGGGAATTAAACTCTGGCTCGCCTTACAAGAAACACACTCTGCTTTTGAGAAAGCAGCACTCTTCTACTCTACTGTGTTTCCTATAGAGCCAGAACAGTCAGCTTGCTCAGAACTAAAGAACTGTGCTTCCTACACACAATGGCCATAACTTGTTCAACTCTGCTTAGGAAACTGACAAGAACAGTAGTTTCTCTTGCGTCCAATACAATGCACTTGCTGGGTACAGACGCGAGTGCTATTTGCACTGTGTATGGCCAAATGAGCGCAATAGTGACTCTCCTTACCAGAAAACAACTCTTGGTGTTAGGACCAGAAACTGCATGTTATTCAACTCCGTTTATGAAAGGGAATTCAACTCTAGCTTGCCTTACAAGAAACACACTCTGCTTTTGAGAAAGCAGCACTCTTCTACTCTACTGTGTTTCCTATATAGCCAGAACAGTCAGCTTGCTCAGAACTAAAGAACTGTACTTCCTACAAACAAGGGCCATATCTAATTCAACTCTGCTTAGGAAACTGACAAGAACAGTAGTTTCTCTTGCGTCCAATACACTGCATTTGCTGGGATAAGACGCGAGTGCTATTTGCACTGTGTATGGCCAATTGAGCACAATAGTGAATCTCCTTACCAGAAAACAACTTTTGCTGCTAGGACCAGAAACTGCATGTGATTCCACTCCGTTTATGAAAGGGAAATCAACTCTAGCTCGCCTTACAAGAAACACACTCTGCTTTAGAGAAAGCAGCACTCTTCTACTCTACTGTGTTTCCTATATAGCCAGAACTGTCAGCTTGCTCAGAACTAAAGAACTGTCCTTCCTACACACAAGGGCAATATCTAATTCAACTCTGCTTAGGAAACTGACAAGAACAGTAGTTTCTCTTGCGTCCAATACACTGCATTTACTGGGAACAGACGCGAGTGCTATTTGCAATGTGTATGGCCAATTGAGCACAATAGTGAATCTCCTTACCAGAAAACAACTCTTGCTGCTAGGACCAGAAATTGCATCTGATTCAACTCCGTTTATGAAAGGGAATTAAACTCTGGCTCGCCTTACAAGAAAAACACTCTGCTTTTGAGAAAGCAGCACTCTTCTACTCTACTGTGTTTGCTATAGAGCCAGAACAGTCAGCTTGCTCAGAAACAAAGAACTGTGCTTCCTACACACAATGGCCAAAACTAGTTCAACTCTGCTGAGGAAACTGACAAGAACAGTAGTTTCTCTTGCGTCCAATACAATGCACTTGCTGGGTACAGACGCGAGTGCTATTTGCACTGTGTATGGCCAAATGAGCACAATAGTGACTCTCATTACCAGAAAACAACTCTTGGTGCTAGGACCAGAAACTGTATGTGATTCAAGTCCGTTTATGAAAGGGAATTCAACTCTAGCTTGCCTTACAAGAAACACACTCTGCTTTTGAGAAAGCTGCACTCTTCTACTCTACTGTGTTTCCTATATAGCCAGAACAGTCAGCTTTCTCAGAACTAAAGAACTGTGCTTCCTACACACAAGGGCCATATCTAATTCAACTCTGGTTAGGAAACTGACAAGAACAGTAGTTTCTCTTGCGTCCAATACACTGCATTTGCTGGGATAAGACGCGAGTGCTATTTGCACTGTGTATGGCCAATTGAGCACAATAGTGAATCTCCTTACCAGAAAACAACTTTTGCTGCTAGGACCAGAAACTGCATGTGATTCAACTCCGTTTATGAAAGGGAATTAAACTCTGGCTCGCCTTACAAGAAACACACTCTGCTTTAGAGAAAGCAGCACTCTTCTACTCTACTCTGTTTCCTACATAGCCAGAACAGTCAGCTTGCTCAGAACTAAAGAACTGTGCTTCCTACACACAAGGGCCATATCTAATTCAACTCTGCTTAGGAAACTGACAAGAACAGTAGTTTCTCTTGCGTCCAATACACTGCATTTGCTGGGAACAGACACGAGTGCTATTTGCAATGTGTATGGCCAATTGAGCACAATAGTGAATCGCCTTACCAGAAATCAACTCTTGCTGCTAGGACCAGAAATTGCATGTGATTAAACTCCGTTTATGAAAGGGAATTAAACTCTGGCTCGCCTTACAAGAAACACACTCTGCTTTTGAGAAAGCAGCACTCTTCTACTCTACTCTGTTTCCTATATAGCCAGAACAGTCAGCTTGCTGAGAACTAAAGAACTGTGCTTCCTACACACAAGGGCCATATCTAATTCAACTCTGCTTAAGAAACTGACAAGAACAGCAGTTTCTCTTGCGTCCAATACACTGCATTTGCTGGGATAAGACGCGAGTGCTATTTGCACTGTGTATGGCCAAATGAGCACAATAGTGACTCTCCTTACCAGAAAACAACTCTTGGTGCTAGGACCAGAAACTGCATGTGATTCAACTCCGTTTATGAAAGGGAATTCAACTCTAGCTTGCCTTACAAGAAACACACTCTGCTTTTGAGAAAGCAGCACTCTTCTACTCTACTGTGTTTCCTATATAGCCAGAACAGTCAGCTTGCTCAGAACTAAAGAACTGTGCTTCCTACACACAAGGGCCATATCTAATTCAACTCTGCTTAGGAAACTGACAAGAACAGTAGTTTCTCTTGCGTCCAATACACTGCATTTGCTGGGAACAGACGCGAGTGCTATTTGCAATGTGTATGGCCAATTGAGCACAATAATGAATCTCCTTACCAGAAAACAACTCTTGCTGCTAGGACCAGAAATTGCATGTGATTCAACTCCGTTTATGAAAGGGAATTAAACTCTGGCTCGCCTTACAAGAAACACACTCTGCTTTTGAGAAAGCAGCACTCTTCTACTCTACTGTGTTTCCTAAAGAGCCAGAACAGTCAGCTTGCTCAGAACTAAAGAACTGTGCTTCCTACACACAATGGCCATAACTTGTTCAACTCTGCTTAGGAAACTGACAAGAACAGTAGTTTCTCTTGCGTCCAATACAATGCACTTGCTGGGTACAGACGCGAGTGCTATTTGCACTGTGTATGGCCAAATGAGCACAATAGTGACTCTCCTTAACAGAAAACAACTCTTGGTGCTAGGACCAGAAACTGCATGTGATTCAACTCCGTTTATGAAAGGGAATTCAACTCTAGCTTGCCTTACAAGAAACACACTCTGCTTTTGAGAAAGCAGCACTCTTCTACTCTACTGTGTTTCATATATAGCCAGAACAGTCAGCTTGCTCAGAACTAAAGAACTGTACTTCCTACAAACAAGGGCCATATCTAATTCAACTCTGCTTAGGAAACTGACAAGAACAGTAGTTTCTCTTGCGTCCAATACACTGCATTTGCTGGGATAAGACGCGAGTGCTATTTGCACTGTGTAAGGCCAATTGAGCACAATAGTGAATCTCCTTACCAGAAAACAACTTTTGCTGCTAGGACCAGAAACTGCATGTGATTCAACTCCGTTTATGAAAGGGAAATCAACTCTAGCTTGCCTTACAAGAAACACACTCTGCTTTAGAGAAAGCGGCACTCTTCTACTCTACTGTGTTTCCTATATAGCCAGAACTGTCAGCTTGCTCAGAACTAAAGAACTGTCCTTCCTACACACAAGGGCAATATCTAATTCAACTCTGCTTAGGAAACTGACAAGAACAGTAGTTTCTCTTGCGTCCAATACACTGCATTTACTGGGAACAGACGCGAGTGCTATTTGCAATGTGTATGGCCAATTGAGCACAATAGTGAATCTCCTTACCAGAAAAAAACTCTTGCTGCTAGGACCAGAAATTGCATCTGATTCAACTCCGTTTATGAAAGGGAATTAAACTCTGGCTAGCCTTAGAAGAAACACACTCTGCTTTTGAGAAAGCAGCACTCTTCTACTCTACTGTGTTTGCTATAGAGCCAGAACAGTCAGCTTGCTCAGAACTAAAGAACTGTCCTTCCTACACACAAGGGCAATATCTAATTCAACTCTGCTTAGGAAACTGAGAAGAACAGTAGTTTCTCTTGCGTCCAATACACTGCATTTACTGGGAACAGACGCGAGTGCTATTTGCAATGTGTATGGCCAATTGAGCACAATAGTGAATCTCCTTACCAGAAAACAACTCTTGCTGCTAGGACCAGAAATTGCATGTGATTCAACTCCATTTATGAAAGGGAATTAAACTCTGGCTCGCCTTACAAGAAACACACTCTGCTTTTGAGAAAGCAGCACTCTTCTACTCTACTGTGTTTCCTATAGAGCCAGAACAGTCAGCTTGCTCAGAACCAAAGAACTGTGCTTCCTACACACAATGGCCAAAACTAGTTCAACTCTGCTGAGGAAACTGACAAGAACAGTAGTTTCTCTTGCGTCCAATACAATGCACTTGCTGGGTACAGACGCGAGTGCTATTTGCACTGTGTATGGCCAAATGAGCACAATAGTGACTCTCCTTACCAGAAAACAACTCTTGGTGCTAGGACCAGAAACTGCATGTGATTCAACTCCGTTTATGAAAGGGAATTCAACTCTAGCTTGCCTTACAAGAAACACACTCTGCTTTTGAGAAAGCAGCACTCTTCTACTCTACTCTGTTTCCTATATAGCCAGAACAGTCAGCTTGCTGAGAACTAAAGAACTGTGCTTCCTACACACAAGGGCCATATCTAATTCAACTCTGCTTAAGAAACTGACAAGAACAGTAGTTTCTCTTGCGTCCAATACACTGCATTTGCTGGGATAAGACGCGAGTGCTATTTGCACTGTGTATGGCCAAATGAGCACAATAGTGACTCTCCTTACCAGAAAACAACTCTTGGTGCTAGGACCAGAAACTGCATGTGATTCAACTCCGTTTATGAAAGGGAATTCAACTCTAGCTTGCCTTACAAGAAACACACTCTGCTTTTGAGAAAGCAGCACTCTTCTACTCTACTGTGTTTCCTATATAGCCAGAACAGTCAGCTTGCTCAGAACTAAAGAACTGTGCTTCCTACACACAAGGGCCATATCTAATTCAACTCTGCTTAGGAAACTGACAAGAACAGTAGTTTCTCTTGCGTCCAATACACTGCATTTGCTGGGATAAGACGCGAGTGCTATTTGCACTGTGTAAATTCAGTTGAGCACAATAGTGAATCTCCTTACCAGAAAACAACTCTTGGTGCTAGGACCAGAAACTGCATGTGATTCAACTCCGTTTATGAAAGGGAAATCAACTCTAGCTCGCCTTACAAGAAACACACTCTGCTTTTGAGAAAGCAGCACTCTTCTACTCTACTGTGTTTCCTATATAGCCAGAACAGTCAGCTTTCTCAGAACTAAAGAACTGTGCTTCCTACACACAAGGGCCATAACTAGTTCAACTCTGCTTAGGAAACTGACAAGAACAGTAGTTTCTCTTGCGTCCAATACAATGCATTTGCTGGGATAAGACGCGAGTGCTATTTGCACTGTGTAAGGCCAATTGAGCACAATAGTGAATCTCCTTACCAGAAAACAACTCTTGGTGCTAGGACCAGAAACTGCATGTGATTCAACTCCGTTTATGAAAGGGTAATCAACTCTAGCTCGCCTTACAAGAAACACACTCTGCTTTTGAGAAAGCAGCACTCTTCTACTCTACTGTGTTTCCTATATAGCCAGAACTGTCATCTTGCTCAGAACTAAAGAACTGTGCTTCCTACAAACAAGGGCCATATCTAATTCAACTCTGCTTAGGAAACTGACAAGAACAGTAGTTTCTCTTGCGTCCAATACACTGCATTTGCTGGGAACAGACGCGAGTGCTATTTGCAATGTGTATGGCCAATTGAGCACAATAATGAATCTCCTTACCAGAAAACAACTCTTGCTGCTAGGACCAGAAATTGCATGTGATTCAACTCCGTTTATGAAAGGGAATTAAACTCTGGCTCGCCTTACAAGAAACACACTCTGCTTTTGAGAAAGCAGCACTCTTCTACTCTACTGTGTTTCCTATAGAGCCAGAACAGTCAGCTTGCTCAGAACTAAAGAACTGTGCTTCCTACACACAATGGCCATAACTTGTTCAACTCTGCTTAGGAAACTGACAAGAACAGTAGTTTCTCTTGCGTCCAATACAATGCACTTGCTGGGTACAGACGCGAGTGCTATTTGCACTGTGTATGGCCAAATGAGCGCAATAGTGACTCTCCTTACCAGAAAACAACTCTTGGTGTTAGGACCAGAAACTGCATGTTATTCAACTCCGTTTATGAAAGGGAATTCAACTCTAGCTTGCCTTACAAGAAACACACTCTGCTTTTGAGAAAGCAGCACTCTTCTACTCTACTGTGTTTCCTATATAGCCAGAACAGTCAGCTTGCTCAGAACTAAAGAACTGTACTTCCTACAAACAAGGGCCATATCTAATTCAACTCTGCTTAGGAAACTGACAAGAACAGTAGTTTCTCTTGCGTCCAATACACTGCATTTGCTGGGATAAGACGCGAGTGCTATTTGCACTGTGTATGGCCAATTGAGCACAATAGTGAATCTCCTTACCAGAAAACAACTTTTGCTGCTAGGACCAGAAACTGCATGTGATTCCACTCCGTTTATGAAAGGGAAATCAACTCTAGCTCGCCTTACAAGAAACACACTCTGCTTTAGAGAAAGCAGCACTCTTCTACTCTACTGTGTTTCCTATATAGCCAGAACTGTCAGCTTGCTCAGAACTAAAGAACTGTCCTTCCTACACACAAGGGCAATATCTAATTCAACTCTGCTTAGGAAACTGACAAGAACAGTAGTTTCTCTTGCGTCCAATACACTGCATTTACTGGGAACAGACGCGAGTGCTATTTGCAATGTGTATGGCCAATTGAGCACAATAGTGAATCTCCTTACCAGAAAACAACTCTTGCTGCTAGGACCAGAAATTGCATCTGATTCAACTCCGTTTATGAAAGGGAATTAAACTCTGGCTCGCCTTACAAGAAAAACACTCTGCTTTTGAGAAAGCAGCACTCTTCTACTCTACTGTGTTTGCTATAGAGCCAGAACAGTCAGCTTGCTCAGAACCAAAGAACTGTGCTTCCTACACACAATGGCCAAAACTAGTTCAACTCTGCTGAGGAAACTGACAAGAACAGTAGTTTCTCTTGCGTCCAATACAATGCACTTGCTGGGTACAGACGCGAGTGCTATTTGCACTGTGTATGGCCAAATGAGCACAATAGTGACTCTCATTACCAGAAAACAACTCTTGGTGCTAGGACCAGAAACTGTATGTGATTCAAGTCCGTTTATGAAAGGGAATTCAACTCTAGCTTGCCTTACAAGAAACACACTCTGCTTTTGAGAAAGCTGCACTCTTCTACTCTACTGTGTTTCCTATATAGCCAGAACAGTCAGCTTTCTCAGAACTAAAGAACTGTGCTTCCTACACACAAGGGCCATATCTAATTCAACTCTGGTTAGGAAACTGACAAGAACAGTAGTTTCTCTTGCGTCCAATACACTGCATTTGCTGGGATAAGACGCGAGTGCTATTTGCACTGTGTATGGCCAATTGAGCACAATAGTGAATCTCCTTACCAGAAAACAACTTTTGCTGCTAGGACCAGAAACTGCATGTGATTCAACTCCGTTTATGAAAGGGAATTAAACTCTGGCTCGCCTTACAAGAAACACACTCTGCTTTAGAGAAAGCAGCACTCTTCTACTCTACTCTGTTTCCTACATAGCCAGAACAGTCAGCTTGCTCAGAACTAAAGAACTGTGCTTCCTACACACAAGGGCCATATCTAATTCAACTCTGCTTAGGAAACTGACAAGAACAGTAGTTTCTCTTGCGTCCAATACACTGCATTTGCTGGGAACAGACACGAGTGCTATTTGCAATGTGTATGGCCAATTGAGCACAATAGTGAATCGCCTTACCAGAAATCAACTCTTGCTGCTAGGACCAGAAATTGCATGTGATTAAACTCCGTTTATGAAAGGGAATTAAACTCTGGCTCGCCTTACAAGAAACACACTCTGCTTTTGAGAAAGCAGCACTCTTCTACTCTACTCTGTTTCCTATATAGCCAGAACAGTCAGCTTGCTGAGAACTAAAGAACTGTGCTTCCTACACACAAGGGCCATATCTAATTCAACTCTGCTTAAGAAACTGACAAGAACAGCAGTTTCTCTTGCGTCCAATACACTGCATTTGCTGGGATAAGACGCGAGTGCTATTTGCACTGTGTATGGCCAAATGAGCACAATAGTGACTCTCCTTACCAGAAAACAACTCTTGGTGCTAGGACCAGAAACTGCATGTGATTCAACTCCGTTTATGAAAGGGAATTCAACTCTAGCTTGCCTTACAAGAAACACACTCTGCTTTTGAGAAAGCAGCACTCTTCTACTCTACTGTGTTTCCTATATAGCCAGAACAGTCAGCTTGCTCAGAACTAAAGAACTGTGCTTCCTACACACAAGGGCCATATCTAATTCAACTCTGCTTAGGAAACTGACAAGAACAGTAGTTTCTCTTGCGTCCAATACACTGCATTTGCTGGGAACAGACGCGAGTGCTATTTGCAATGTGTATGGCCAATTGAGCACAATAATGAATCTCCTTACCAGAAAACAACTCTTGCTGCTAGGACCAGAAATTGCATGTGATTCAACTCCGTTTATGAAAGGGAATTAAACTCTGGCTCGCCTTACAAGAAACACACTCTGCTTTTGAGAAAGCAGCACTCTTCTACTCTACTGTGTTTCCTAAAGAGCCAGAACAGTCAGCTTGCTCAGAACTAAAGAACTGTGCTTCCTACACACAATGGCCATAACTTGTTCAACTCTGCTTAGGAAACTGACAAGAACAGTAGTTTCTCTTGCGTCCAATACAATGCACTTGCTGGGTACAGACGCGAGTGCTATTTGCACTGTGTATGGCCAAATGAGCACAATAGTGACTCTCCTTAACAGAAAACAACTCTTGGTGCTAGGACCAGAAACTGCATGTGATTCAACTCCGTTTATGAAAGGGAATTCAACTCTAGCTTGCCTTACAAGAAACACACTCTGCTTTTGAGAAAGCAGCACTCTTCTACTCTACTGTGTTTCATATATAGCCAGAACAGTCAGCTTGCTCAGAACTAAAGAACTGTACTTCCTACAAACAAGGGCCATATCTAATTCAACTCTGCTTAGGAAACTGACAAGAACAGTAGTTTCTCTTGCGTCCAATACACTGCATTTGCTGGGATAAGACGCGAGTGCTATTTGCACTGTGTAAGGCCAATTGAGCACAATAGTGAATCTCCTTACCAGAAAACAACTTTTGCTGCTAGGACCAGAAACTGCATGTGATTCAACTCCGTTTATGAAAGGGAAATCAACTCTAGCTCGCCTTACAAGAAACACACTCTGCTTTAGAGAAAGCAGCACTCTTCTACTCTACTGTGTTTCCTATATAGCCAGAACTGTCAGCTTGCTCAGAACTAAAGAACTGTCCTTCCTACACACAAGGGCAATATCTAATTCAACTCTGCTTAGGAAACTGACAAGAACAGTAGTTTCTCTTGCGTCCAATACACTGCATTTACTGGGAACAGACGCGAGTGCTATTTGCAATGTGTATGGCCAATTGAGCACAATAGTGAATCTCCTTACCAGAAAAAAACTCTTGCTGCTAGGACCAGAAATTGCATCTGATTCAACTCCGTTTATGAAAGGGAATTAAACTCTGGCTAGCCTTAGAAGAAACACACTCTGCTTTTGAGAAAGCAGCACTCTTCTACTCTACTGTGTTTGCTATAGAGCCAGAACAGTCAGCTTGCTCAGAACTAAAGAACTGTCCTTCCTACACACAAGGGCAATATCTAATTCAACTCTGCTTAGGAAACTGAGAAGAACAGTAGTTTCTCTTGCGTCCAATACACTGCATTTACTGGGAACAGACGCGAGTGCTATTTGCAATGTGTATGGCCAATTGAGCACAATAGTGAATCTCCTTACCAGAAAACAACTCTTGCTGCTAGGACCAGAAATTGCATGTGATTCAACTCCATTTATGAAAGGGAATTAAACTCTGGCTCGCCTTACAAGAAACACACTCTGCTTTTGAGAAAGCAGCACTCTTCTACTCTACTGTGTTTCCTATAGAGCCAGAACAGTCAGCTTGCTCAGAACCAAAGAACTGTGCTTCCTACACACAATGGCCAAAACTAGTTCAACTCTGCTGAGGAAACTGACAAGAACAGTAGTTTCTCTTGCGTCCAATACAATGCACTTGCTGGGTACAGACGCCAGTGCTATTTGCACTGTGTATGGCCAAATGAGCACAATAGTGACTCTCCTTACCAGAAAACAACTCTTGGTGCTAGGACCAGAAACTGCATGTGATTCAACTCCGTTTATGAAAGGGAATTCAACTCTAGCTTGCCTTACAAGAAACACACTCTGCTTTTGAGAAAGCAGCACTCTTCTACTCTACTCTGTTTCCTATATAGCCAGAACAGTCAGCTTGCTGAGAACTAAAGAACTGTGCTTCCTACACACAAGGGCCATATATAATTCAACTCTGCTTAAGAAACTGACAAGAACAGTAGTTTCTCTTGCGTCCAATACACTGCATTTGCTGGGATAAGACGCGAGTGCTATTTGCACTGTGTATGGCCAAATGAGCACAATAGTGACTCTCCTTACCAGAAAACAACTCTTGGTGCTAGGACCAGAAACTGCATGTGATTCAACTCCGTTTATGAAAGGGAATTCAACTCTAGCTTGCCTTACAAGAAACACACTCTGCTTTTGAGAAAGCAGCACTCTTCTACTCTACTGTGTTTCCTATATAGCCAGAACAGTCAGCTTGCTCAGAACTAAAGAACTGTGCTTCCTACACACAAGGGCCATATCTAATTCAACTCTGCTTAGGAAACTGACAAGAACAGTAGTTTCTCTTGCGTCCAATACACTGCATTTGCTGGGATAAGACGCGAGTGCTATTTGCACTGTGTAAATTCAGTTGAGCACAATAGTGAATCTCCTTACCAGAAAACAACTCTTGGTGCTAGGACCAGAAACTGCATGTGATTCAACTCCGTTTATGAAAGGGAATTCAACTCTAGCTCGCCTTACAAGAAACACACTCTGCTTTTGAGAAAGCAGCACTCTTCTACTCTACTGTGTTTCCTATATAGCCAGAACAGTCAGCTTTCTCAGAACTAAAGAACTGTGCTTCCTACACACAAGGGCCATATGTAATTCAACTCTGCTTAGGAAACTGACAAGAACAGTAGTTTCTCTTGCGTCCAATACACTGCATTTGCTGGGATAAGACGCGAGTGCTATTTGCACTGTGTATGGCCAATTGAGCACAATAGTGAATCTCCTTACCAGAAAACAACTTTTGCTGCTAGGACCAGAAACTGCATGTGATTCAACTCCGTTTATGAAAGGGAATTAAACTCTGGCTCGCCTTACAAGAAACCCACTCTGCTTTAGAGAAAGCAGCACTCTTCTACTCTACTCTGTTTCCTACATAGCCAGAACAGTCAGCTTGCTCAGAACTAAAGAACTGTGCTTCCTACACACAAGGGCCATATCTAATTCAACTCTGCTTAGGAAACTGACAAGAACAGTAGTTTCTCTTGCGTCCAATACACTGCATTTGCTGGGAACAGACGCGAGTGCTATTTGCAATGTTTATGGCCAATTGAGCACAATAGTGAATCTCCTTACCAGAAAACAACTCTTGGTGCTAGGACCAGAAACTGCATGTGATTCAACTCCGTTTATGAAAGGGTAATCAACTCTAGCTCGCCTTACAAGAAACACACTCTGCTTTTGAGAAAGCAGCACTCTTCTACTCTACTGTGTTTCCTATATAGCCAGAACAGTCAGCTTGCTCAGAACTAAAGAACTGTGCTTCGTACAAACAAGGGCCATATCTAATTCAACTCTGCTTAGGAAACTGACAAGAACAGTAGTTTCTCTTGCGTCCAATACACTGCATTGGCTGGGAACAGACGCGAGTCCTATTTGCAATGTGTATGGCCAATTGAGCACAATAATGAATCTCCTTACCAGAAAACAACTCTTGCTGCTAGGACCAGAAATTGCATGTGATTCAACTCCGTTTATGAAAGGGAATTAAACTCTGGCTCGCCTTACAAGAAACACACTCTGCTTTTGAGAAAGCAGCACTCTTCTACTCTACTGTGTTTCCTATATAGCCAGAACAGTCAGCTTGCTCAGAACTAAAGAACTGTACTTCCTACAAACAAGGGCCATATCTAATTCAACTCTGCTTAGGAAACTGACAAGAACAGTAGTTTCTCTTGCGTCCAATACACTGCATTTGCTGGGATAAGACGCGAGTGCTATTTGCACTGTGTAAGGCCAATTGAGCACAATAGTGAATCTCCTTACCAGAAAACAACTTTTGCTGCTAGGACCAGAAACTGCATGTGATTCCACTCCGTTTATGAAAGGGAAATCAACTCTAGCTCGCCTTACAAGAAACACACTCTGCTTTAGAGAAAGCAGCACTCTTCTACTCTACTGTGTTTCCTATACAGCCAGAACTGTCAGCTTGCTCAGAACCAAAGAACTGTGCTTCCTACACACAATGGCCATAACTAGTTCAACTCTGCTTAGGAAACTGACAAGAACAGTATTTTCTCTTGCGTCCAATACAATGCACTTGCTGGGTACAGACGCGAGTGCTATTTGCACTGTGTATGGCCAAATGAGCACAATAGTGACTCTTCTTACCAGAAAACAACTCTTGGTGCTAGGACCAGAAACTGCATGTGATTCAACTCCGTTTATGAAAGGGAATTCAACTCTAGCTTGCCTTACAAGAAACACACTCTGCTTTTGAGAAAGCAGCACTCTTCTACTCTACTGTGTTTCCTATACAGCCAGAACTGTCAGCTTGATCAGAACTAAAGAACTGTACTTCCTACACACAAGGGCCATATCTAATTCAACTCTGCTTAGGAAACTGACAAGAACAGTAGTTTCTCTTGCGTCCAATACACTGCATTTGCTGGGAACAGACGCGAGTGCTATTTGCAATGTGTATGGCCAATTGAGCACAATAGTGAATGTCCTTACCAGAAAAAAACTCTTGCTGCTCTGACCAGAAATTGCATGTGATTCAACTCGGTTTATGAAAGGGAATTAAACTCTGGCTCGCCTTACAAGAAACACACTCTGCTTTTGAGAAAGCAGCACTCTTCTACTCTACTGTGTTTGCTATAGAGCCAGAACAGTCACCTTGCTCAGAACCAAAGAACTGTGCTTCCTACACACAAGGGCCATAACTAGTTCAACTCTGCTTAGGAAACTGACAAGAACAGTAGTTTCTCTTGCGTCCAATACAATGCACTTGCTGGGTACAGACGCGAGTGCTATTTGCACTGTGTATGGCCAAATGAGCACAATAGTGACTCTCCTTACCAGAAAACAACTCTTGGTGCTAGGACCAGAAACTGCATTTGATTCAACTCCGTTTATGAAAGGGAATTCAACTCTAGCTTGCCTTACAAGAAACACACTCTGCTTTTGAGAAAGCAGCACTCTTCTACTCTACTGTGTTTCCTATATAGCCAGAACAGTCAGCTTGCTCAGAACTAAAGAACTGTGCTTCCTACACACAAGGGCCATATCTAATTCAACTGTGCTTAGGAAACTGATAACAGTAGTTTCTCTTACGTCCAATACACTGCATTTGCTGGGATCAGACGCGAGTGATATTTGCAATGTGAATGGCCAATTGAGCACAATAGTGAATCTCCTTACCAGAAAACAACTGTTGCTGCTAGGACCAGAAATTGCATGTGATTCAACTCCGTTTAGGAAAGGGAATTAAACTCTGGCTCGCCTTACAAGAAACACACTCTGCTTTTGAGAAAGCAGCACTCTTCTACTCTACTGTGTTTCCTATAGAGCCAGAACAGTCAGCTTGCTCAGAACCAAAGAACTGTGCTTCCTACACACAATGGCCATAACTAGTTCAACTCTGCTTAGGAAACTGACAAGAACAGTAGTTTCTCTTGCGTCCAATACAATGCACTTGCTGGGTACAGACGCGAGTGTTATTTGCACTGTGTATGGCCAAATGAGCACAAGAGTGACTCTCCTTACCAGAAATCAACTCTTGGTGCTAGGACCAGAAACTGCATGTGATTCAACTCCGTTTATGAAAGGGAATTCAACTCTAGCTTGCCTTACAAGAAACACACTCTGCTTTTGAGAAAGCAGCACTCTTCTACTCTACTGTGTTTCCTATAGAGCCAGAACAGTCAGCTTGCTCAGAACTAAAGAACTGTGCTTCCTACACACAAGGGCCATATCTAATTCAACTCTGCTTAGGAAACTGACAAGAACAGTAGTTTCTCTTGCGTCCAATACACTGCATTTGCTGGGAACAGACGCGAGTGCTATTTGCACTGTGTATGGCCAATTGAGCACAATAGTGAATCTCCTTACCAGAAAACAACTTTTGCTGCTAGGACCAGAAACTGCATGTGATTCAACTCCGTTTATGAAAGGGAATTCAACTCTAGCTCGCCTTACAAGAAACACACTCTGCTTTAGAGAAAGCAGCACTCTTCTACTCTACTGTGTTTGCTATAGAGCCAGAACAGTCAGCTTGCTCAGAACTAAAGAACTGTGCTTCCTACACACAAGGGCCATATCTAATTCAACTCTGCTTAGGAAACTGACAAGAACAGTAGTTTCTCTTGCGTCCAATACACTGCATTTGCTGGGAACAGACGCGAGTGCTATTTGCACTGTGTATGGCCAATTGAGCACAAGAGTGACTCTCCTTACCAGAAATCAACTCTTGGTG
This sequence comes from Peromyscus californicus insignis, assembly GCF_007827085.1. Lineage (NCBI taxonomy): Eukaryota > Metazoa > Chordata > Mammalia > Rodentia > Cricetidae > Peromyscus > Peromyscus californicus. The sequence continues at coordinate 48,297 of NW_026294465.1, read as the reverse complement.
CTAGGACCAGAAACTGCATGTGATTCAACTCCGTTTATGAAAGAGAATTCAACTCTAGCTTGCCTTACAAGAAACACACTCTGCTTTTGAGAAAGCAGCACTCTTCTACTCTACTGTGTTTCCTATAGAGCCAGAACAGTCAGCTTGCTCAGAACTAAAGAACTGTGCTTCCTACACACAATGGCCATAACTAGTTCAACTCTGCTTAGGAAACTGACAAGAACAGTAGTTTCTCTTGCGTCCAATACAATGCACTTGCTGGGTACAGACGCGAGTGCTATTTGCACTGTGTATGGCCAAATGAGCACAATAGTGACTCTTCTTACCAGAAAACAACTCTTGGTGCTAGGACCAGAAACTGCATGTGATTCAACTCCGTTTATGAAAGGGAATTCAACTCTAGCTTGCCTTACAAGAAACACACTCTGCTTTTGAGAAAGCAGCACTCTTCTACTCTACTGTGTTTCCTATACAGCCAGAACTGTCAGCTTGATCAGAACTAAAGAACTGTACTTCCTACACACAAGGGCCATATCTAATTCAACTCTGCTTAGGAAACTGACAAGAACAGTAGTTTCTCTTGCGTCCAATACACTGCATTTGCTGGGAACAGACGCGAGTGCTATTTGCAATGTGTATGGCCAATTGAGCACAATAGTGAATGTCCTTACCAGAAAAAAACTCTTGCTGCTAGGACCAGAAATTGCATGTGATTCAACTCGGTTTATGAAAGGGAATTAAACTCTGGCTCGCCTTACAAGAAACACACTCTGCTTTTGAGAAAGCAGCACTCTTCTACTCTACTGTGTTTGCTATAGAGCCAGAACAGTCACCTTGCTCAGAACCAAAGAACTGTGCTTCCTACACACAAGGGCCATAACTAGTTCAACTCTGCTTAGGAAACTGACAAGAACAGTAGTTTCTCTTGCGTCCAATACAATGCACTTGCTGGGTACAGACGCGAGTGCTATTTGCACTGTGTATGGACAAATGAACACAATAGTGACTCTCCTTACCAGAAAACAACTCTTGGTGCTAGGACCAGAAACTGCATTTGATTCAACTCCGTTTATGAAAGGGAATTCAACTCTAGCTTGCCTTACAAGAAACACACTCTGCTTTTGAGAAAGCAGCACTATTCTACTCTACTGTGTTTCCTATATAGCCAGAACAGTCAGCTTGCTCAGAACTAAAGAACTGTGCTTCCTACACACAAGGGCCATATCTAATTCAACTGTGCTTAGGAAACTGATAACAGTAGTTTCTCTTACGTCCAATACACTGCATTTGCTGGGAACAGACGCGAGTGCTATTTGCAATGTGTATGGCCAATTGAGCACAATAGTGAATCTCCTTACCAGAAAACAACTGTTGCTGCTAGGACCAGAAATTGCATGTGATTCAACTCCGTTTATGAAAGGGAATTAAACTCTGGCTCGCCTTACAAGAAACACACTCTGCTTTTGAGAAAGCAGCACTCTTCTACTCTACTGTGTTTCCTATAGAGCCAGAACAGTCAGCTTGCTCAGAACCAAAGAACTGTGCTTCCTACACACAATGGCCATAACTAGTTCAACTCTGCTTAGGAAACTGACAAGAACAGTAGTTTCTCTTGCGTCCAATACAATGCACTTGCTGGGTACAGACGCGAGTGCTATTTGCACTGTGTATGGCCAAATGAGCACAAGAGTGACTCTCCTTACCAGAAATCAACTCTTGGTGCTAGGACCAGAAACGGCATGTGATTCAACTCCGTTTATGAAAGGGAATTCAACTCTAGCTTGCCTTACAAGAAACACACTCTGCTTTTGAGAAAGCAGCTCTCTTCTACTCTACTGTGTTTCCTATAGAGCCAGAACAGTCAGCTTGCTCAGAACTAAAGAACTGTGCTTCCAACACACAAGGGCCATATCTAATTCAACTCTGCTTAGGAAACTGACAAGAACAGTAGTTTCTCTTGCGTCCAATACACTGCATTTGCTGGGATAAGACGCGAGTGCTATTTGCACTGTGTAAGGCCAATTGAGCACAATAGTGAATCTCCTTACCAGAAAACAACTTTTGCTGCTAGGACCAGAAACTGCATGTGATTCAACTCCGTTTATGAAAGGGAAATCAACTCTAGCTCGCCTTACAAGAAACACACTCTGCTTTTGAGAAAGCAGCACTCTTCTACTCTACTGTGTTTCCTATATAGCCAGAACAGTCAGCTTGCTCAGAACTAAAGAACTGTGCTTCCAACACACAAGGGCCATATCTAATTCAACTCTGCTTAGGAAACTGACAAGAACAGTAGTTTCTCTTGCGTCCAATACACTGCATTTGCTGGGATAAGACGCGAGTGCTATTTGCACTGTGTAAGGCCAATTGAGCACAAAAGTGAATCTCCTTACCAGAAAACATCTTTTGCTGCTAGGACCAGAAACTGCATGTGATTCAACTCCGTTTATGAAAGGGAATTAAACTCTGGCTCGCCTTACAAGAAACACACTCTGCTTTAGAGAAAGCAGCACTCTTCTACTCTACTCTGTTTCCTACATAGCCAGAACAGTCAGCTTGCTCAGAACTAAAGAACTGTGCTTCCAACACACAAGGGCCATATCTAATTCAACTCTGCTTAGGAAACTGACAAGAACAGTAGTTTCTCTTGCGTCCAATACACTGCATTTGCTGGGATAAGACGCGAGTGCTATTTGCACTGTGTAAGGCCAATTGAGCACAAAAGTGAATCTCCTTACCAGAAAACAACTTTTGCTGCTAGGACCAGAAACTGCATGTGATTCAACTCCGTTTATGAAAGGGAATTAAACTCTGGCTCGCCTTACAAGAAACACACTCTGCTTTAGAGAAAGCAGCACTCTTCTACTCTACTCTGTTTCCTACATAGCCAGAACAGTCAGCTTGCTCAGAACTAAAGAACTGTGCTTCCTACACACAAGGGCCATATCTAATTCAACTCTGCTTAGGAAACTGACAAGAACAGTAGTTTCTCTTGCGTCCAATACACTGCATTTGCTGGGAACAGACGCGAGTGCTATTTGCAATGTGTATGGCCAATTGAGCACAATAGTGAATCTCCTTACCAGAAAACAACTTTTGCTGCTAGGACCAGAAACTGCATGTGATTCAACTCCGTTTATGAAAGGGAATTCAACTCTAGCTCGCCTTACAAGAAACACACTCTGCTTTAGAGAAAGCAGCACTCTTCTACTCTACTGTGTTTCCTATACAGCCAGAACTGTCAGCTTGCTCAGAACCAAAGAACTGTGCTTCCTACACACAATGGCCATAACTAGTTCAACTCTGCTTAGGAAACTGACAAGAACAGTATTTTCTCTTGCGTCCAATACAATGCACTTGCTGGGTACAGACGCGAGTGCTATTTGCACTGTGTATGGCCAAATGAGCACAATAGTGACTCTTCTTACCAGAAAACAACTCTTGGTGCTAGGACCAGAAACTGCATGTGATTCAACTCCGTTTATGAAAGGGAATTCAACTCTAGCTTGCCTTACAAGAAACACACTCTGCTTTTGAGAAAGCAGCACTCTTCTACTCTACTGTGTTTCCTATACAGCCAGAACTGTCAGCTTGATCAGAACTAAAGAACTGTACTTCCTACACACAAGGGCCATATCTAATTCAACTCTGCTTAGGAAACTGACAAGAACAGTAGTTTCTCTTGCGTCCAATACACTGCATTTGCTGGGAACAGACGCGAGTGCTATTTGCAATGTGTATGGCCAATTGAGCACAATAGTGAATGTCCTTACCAGAAAAAAACTCTTGCTGCTAGGACCAGAAATTGCATGTGATTCAACTCGGTTTATGAAAGGGAATTAAACTCTGGCTCGCCTTACAAGAAACACACTCTGCTTTTGAGAAAGCAGCACTCTTCTACTCTACTGTGTTTGCTATAGAGCCAGAACAGTCACCTTGCTCAGAACCAAAGAACTGTGCTTCCTACACACAAGGGCCATAACTAGTTCAACTCTGCTTAGGAAACTGACAAGAACAGTAGTTTCTCTTGCGTCCAATACAATGCACTTGCTGGGTACAGACGCGAGTGCTATTTGCACTGTGTGTGGACAAATGAGCACAATAGTGACTCTCCTTACCAGAAAACAACTCTTGGTGCTAGGACCAGAAACTGCATTTGATTCAACTCCGTTTATGAAAGGGAATTCAACTCTAGCTTGCCTTACAAGAAACACACTCTGCTTTTGAGAAAGCAGCACTCTTCTACTCTACTGTGTTTCCTATATAGCCAGAACAGTCAGCTTGCTCAGAACTAAAGAACTGTGCTTCCTACACACAAGGGCCATATCTAATTCAACTGTGCTTAGGAAACTGATAACAGTAGTTTCTCTTACGTCCAATACACTGCATTTGCTGGGATCAGACGCGAGTGCTATTTGCAATGTGTATGGCCAATTGAGCACAATAGTGAATCTCCTTACCAGAAAACAACTGTTGCTGCTAGGACCAGAAATTGCATGTGATTCAACTCCGTTTAGGAAAGGGAATTAAACTCTGGCTCGCCTTACAAGAAACACACTCTGCTTTTGAGAAAGCAGCACTCTTCTACTCTACTGTGTTTCCTATAGAGCCAGAACAGTCAGCTGGCTCAGAACCAAAGAACTGTGCTTCCTACACACAATGGCCATAACTAGTTCAACTCTGCTTAGGAAACTGACAAGAACAGTAGTTTCTCTTGCGTCCAATACAATGCACTTGCTGGGTACAGACGCGAGTGTTATTTGCACTGTGTATGGCCAAATGAGCACAAGAGTGACTCTCCTTACCAGAAATCAACTCTTGGTGCTAGGACCAGAAACTGCATGTGATTCAACTCCGTTTATGAAAGGGAATTCAACTCTAGCTTGCCTTACAAGAAACACACTCTGCTTTTGAGAAAGCAGCACTCTTCTACTCTACTGTGTTTCCTATAGAGCCAGAACAGTCAGCTTGCTCAGAACTAAAGAACTGTGCTTCCTACACACAAGGGCCATATCTAATTCAACTCTGCTTAGGAAACTGACAAGAACAGTAGTTTCTCTTGCGTCCAATACACTGCATTTGCTGGGAACAGACGCGAGTGCTATTTGCACTGTGTATGGCCAATTGAGCACAATAGTGAATCTCCTTACCAGAAAACAACTTTTGCTGCTAGGACCAGAAACTGCATGTGATTCAACTCCGTTTATGAAAGGGAATTCAACTCTAGCTCGCCTTACAAGAAACACACTCTGCTTTAGAGAAAGCAGCACTCTTCTACTCTACTGTGTTTGCTATAGAGCCAGAACAGTCAGCTTGCTCAGAACTAAAGAACTGTGCTTCCTACACACAAGGGCCATATCTAATTCAACTCTGCTTAGGAAACTGAGAACAGTAGTTTCTCTTACGTCCAATACACTGCATTTGCTGGGAACAGACACGAGTGCTATTTGCAATGTGTACGGCCAATTGAGCACAATAGTGAAACTCCTTACCAGAAAACAACTCTTGCTGCTAGGACCAGAAATTGCATGTGATTCAACTCCGTTTAGGAAAGGGAATTAAACTCTAGCTCGCCTTACAAGAAACACACTCTGCTTTAGAGAAAGCAGCACTCTTCTACTCTACTGTGTTTCCTATACAGCCAGAACTGTCAGCTTGCTCAGAACCAAAGAACTGTGCTTCCTACACACAATGGCCATAACTAGTTCAACTCTGCTTAGGAAACTGACAAGAACAGTAGTTTCTCTTGCGTCCAATACAATGCACTTGCTGGGTACAGACGCGAGTGCTATTTGCACTGTGTATGGCCAAATGAGCACAAGAGTGACTCTCCTTACCAGAAATCAACTCTTGGTGCTAGGACCAGAAACGGCATGTGATTCAACTCCGTTTATGAAAGGGAATTCAACTCTAGCTTGCCTTACAAGAAACACACTCTGCTTTTGAGAAAGCAGCACTCTTCTACTCTACTGTGTTTCCTATAGAGCCAGAACAGTCAGCTTGCTCAGAACTAAAGAACTGTGCTTCCAACACACAAGGGCCATATCTAATTCAACTCTGCTTAGGAAACTGACAAGAACAGTAGTTTCTCTTGCGTCCAATACACTGCATTTGCTGGGATAAGACGCGAGTGCTATTTGCACTGTGTAAGGCCAATTGAGCACAATAGTGAATCTCCTTACCAGAAAACAACTTTTGCTGCTAGGACCAGAAACTGCATGTGATTCAACTCCGTTTATGAAAGGGAAATCAACTCTAGCTCGCCTTACAAGAAACACACTCTGCTTTTGAGAAAGCAGCACTCTTCTACTCTACTGTGTTTCCTATATAGCCAGAACAGTCAGCTTGCTCAGAACTAAAGAACTGTGCTTCCAACACACAAGGGCCATATCTAATTCAACTCTGCTTAGGAAACTGACAAGAACAGTAGTTTCTCTTGCGTCCAATACACTGCATTTGCTGGGATAAGACGCGAGTGCTATTTGCACTGTGTAAGGCCAATTGAGCACAAAAGTGAATCTCCTTACCAGAAAACATCTTTTGCTGCTAGGACCAGAAACTGCATGTGATTCAACTCCGTTTATGAAAGGGAATTAAACTCTGGCTCGCCTTACAAGAAACACACTCTGCTTTAGAGAAAGCAGCACTCTTCTACTCTACTCTGTTTCCTACATAGCCAGAACAGTCAGCTTGCTCAGAACTAAAGAACTGTGCTTCCAACACACAAGGGCCATATCTAATTCAACTCTGCTTAGGAAACTGACAAGAACAGTAGTTTCTCTTGCGTCCAATACACTGCATTTGCTGGGATAAGACGCGAGTGCTATTTGCACTGTGTAAGGCCAATTGAGCACAAAAGTGAATCTCCTTACCAGAAAACAACTTTTGCTGCTAGGACCAGAAACTGCATGTGATTCAACTCCGTTTATGAAAGGGAATTAAACTCTGGCTCGCCTTACAAGAAACACACTCTGCTTTAGAGAAAGCAGCACTCTTCTACTCTACTCTGTTTCCTACATAGCCAGAACAGTCAGCTTGCTCAGAACTAAAGAACTGTGCTTCCTACACACAAGGGCCATATCTAATTCAACTCTGCTTAGGAAACTGACAAGAACAGTAGTTTCTCTTGCGTCCAATACACTGCATTTGCTGGGAACAGACGCGAGTGCTATTTGCAATGTGTATGGCCAATTGAGCACAATAGTGAATCTCCTTACCAGAAAACAACTTTTGCTGCTAGGACCAGAAACTGCATGTGATTCAACTCCGTTTATGAAAGGGAATTCAACTCTAGCTCGCCTTACAAGAAACACACTCTGCTTTAGAGAAAGCAGCACTCTTCTACTCTACTGTGTTTCCTATACAGCCAGAACTGTCAGCTTGCTCAGAACCAAAGAACTGTGCTTCCTACACACAATGGCCATAACTAGTTCAACTCTGCTTAGGAAACTGACAAGAACAGTATTTTCTCTTGCGTCCAATACAATGCACTTGCTGGGTACAGACGCGAGTGCTATTTGCACTGTGTATGGCCAAATGAGCACAATAGTGACTCTTCTTACCAGAAAACAACTCTTGGTGCTAGGACCAGAAACTGCATGTGATTCAACTCCGTTTATGAAAGGGAATTCAACTCTAGCTTGCCTTACAAGAAACACACTCTGCTTTTGAGAAAGCAGCACTCTTCTACTCTACTGTGTTTCCTATACAGCCAGAACTGTCAGCTTGATCAGAACTAAAGAACTGTACTTCCTACACACAAGGGCCATATCTAATTCAACTCTGCTTAGGAAACTGACAAGAACAGTAGTTTCTCTTGCGTCCAATACACTGCATTTGCTGGGATAAGACGCGAGTGCTATTTGCACTGTGTATGGCCAAATGAGCACAATAGTGACTCTCCTTACCAGAAAACAACTCTTGGTGCTAGGACCAGAAACTGCATGTGATTCAACTCCGTTTATGAAAGGGAATTCAACTCTAGCTTGCCTTACAAGAAACACACTCTGCTTTTCAGAAAGCAGCACTCTTCTACTCTACTGTGTTTCCTATATAGCCAGAACAGTCAGCTTGCTCAGAACTAAAGAACTGTGCTTCCTAAACACAAGGGCCATATCTAATTCAACTCTGCTTAGGAAACTGACAAGAACAGTAGTTTCTCTTGCGTCCAATACAATGCATTTGCTGGGATAAGACGCGAGTGCTATTTGCACTGTGTAAGGCCAATTGAGCACAATAGTGAATCTCCTTACCAGAAAACAACTCTTGGTGCTAGGACCAGAAACTGCATGTGATTCAACTCCGTTTATGAAAGGGTAATCAACTCTAGCTCGCCTTACAAGAAACACACTCTGCTTTTGAGAAAGCAGCACTCTTCTACTCTACTGTGTTTCCTATATAGCCAGAACTGTCATCTTGCTCAGAACTAAAGAACTGTGCTTCCTACAAACAAGGGCCATATCTAATTCAACTCTGCTTAGGAAACTGACAAGAACAGTAGTTTCTCTTGCGTCCAATACACTGCATTTGCTGGGAACAGACGCGAGTGCTATTTGCAATGTGTATGGCCAATTGAGCACAATAATGAATCTCCTTACCAGAAAACAACTCTTGCTGCTAGGACCAGAAATTGCATGTGATTCAACTCCGTTTATGAAAGGGAATTAAACTCTGGCTCGCCTTACAAGAAACACACTCTGCTTTTGAGAAAGCAGCACTCTTCTACTCTACTGTGTTTCCTATAGAGCCAGAACAGTCAGCTTGCTCAGAACTAAAGAACTGTGCTTCCTACACACAATGGCCATAACTTGTTCAACTCTGCTTAGGAAACTGACAAGAACAGTAGTTTCTCTTGCGTCCAATACAATGCACTTGCTGGGTACAGACGCGAGTGCTATTTGCACTGTGTATGGCCAAATGAGCGCAATAGTGACTCTCCTTACCAGAAAACAACTCTTGGTGTTAGGACCAGAAACTGCATGTTATTCAACTCCGTTTATGAAAGGGAATTCAACTCTAGCTTGCCTTACAAGAAACACACTCTGCTTTTGAGAAAGCAGCACTCTTCTACTCTACTGTGTTTCCTATATAGCCAGAACAGTCAGCTTGCTCAGAACTAAAGAACTGTACTTCCTACAAACAAGGGCCATATCTAATTCAACTCTGCTTAGGAAACTGACAAGAACAGTAGTTTCTCTTGCGTCCAATACACTGCATTTGCTGGGATAAGACGCGAGTGCTATTTGCACTGTGTATGGCCAATTGAGCACAATAGTGAATCTCCTTACCAGAAAACAACTTTTGCTGCTAGGACCAGAAACTGCATGTGATTCCACTCCGTTTATGAAAGGGAAATCAACTCTAGCTCGCCTTACAAGAAACACACTCTGCTTTAGAGAAAGCAGCACTCTTCTACTCTACTGTGTTTCCTATATAGCCAGAACTGTCAGCTTGCTCAGAACTAAAGAACTGTCCTTCCTACACACAAGGGCAATATCTAATTCAACTCTGCTTAGGAAACTGACAAGAACAGTAGTTTCTCTTGCGTCCAATACACTGCATTTACTGGGAACAGACGCGAGTGCTATTTGCAATGTGTATGGCCAATTGAGCACAATAGTGAATCTCCTTACCAGAAAACAACTCTTGCTGCTAGGACCAGAAATTGCATCTGATTCAACTCCGTTTATGAAAGGGAATTAAACTCTGGCTCGCCTTACAAGAAAAACACTCTGCTTTTGAGAAAGCAGCACTCTTCTACTCTACTGTGTTTGCTATAGAGCCAGAACAGTCAGCTTGCTCAGAACCAAAGAACTGTGCTTCCTACACACAATGGCCAAAACTAGTTCAACTCTGCTGAGGAAACTGACAAGAACAGTAGTTTCTCTTGCGTCCAATACAATGCACTTGCTGGGTACAGACGCGAGTGCTATTTGCACTGTGTATGGCCAAATGAGCACAATAGTGACTCTCATTACCAGAAAACAACTCTTGGTGCTAGGACCAGAAACTGTATGTGATTCAAGTCCGTTTATGAAAGGGAATTCAACTCTAGCTTGCCTTACAAGAAACACACTCTGCTTTTGAGAAAGCTGCACTCTTCTACTCTACTGTGTTTCCTATATAGCCAGAACAGTCAGCTTTCTCAGAACTAAAGAACTGTGCTTCCTACACACAAGGGCCATATCTAATTCAACTCTGGTTAGGAAACTGACAAGAACAGTAGTTTCTCTTGCGTCCAATACACTGCATTTGCTGGGATAAGACGCGAGTGCTATTTGCACTGTGTATGGCCAATTGAGCACAATAGTGAATCTCCTTACCAGAAAACAACTTTTGCTGCTAGGACCAGAAACTGCATGTGATTCAACTCCGTTTATGAAAGGGAATTAAACTCTGGCTCGCCTTACAAGAAACACACTCTGCTTTAGAGAAAGCAGCACTCTTCTACTCTACTCTGTTTCCTACATAGCCAGAACAGTCAGCTTGCTCAGAACTAAAGAACTGTGCTTCCTACACACAAGGGCCATATCTAATTCAACTCTGCTTAGGAAACTGACAAGAACAGTAGTTTCTCTTGCGTCCAATACACTGCATTTGCTGGGAACAGACACGAGTGCTATTTGCAATGTGTATGGCCAATTGAGCACAATAGTGAATCGCCTTACCAGAAATCAACTCTTGCTGCTAGGACCAGAAATTGCATGTGATTAAACTCCGTTTATGAAAGGGAATTAAACTCTGGCTCGCCTTACAAGAAACACACTCTGCTTTTGAGAAAGCAGCACTCTTCTACTCTACTCTGTTTCCTATATAGCCAGAACAGTCAGCTTGCTGAGAACTAAAGAACTGTGCTTCCTACACACAAGGGCCATATCTAATTCAACTCTGCTTAAGAAACTGACAAGAACAGCAGTTTCTCTTGCGTCCAATACACTGCATTTGCTGGGATAAGACGCGAGTGCTATTTGCACTGTGTATGGCCAAATGAGCACAATAGTGACTCTCCTTACCAGAAAACAACTCTTGGTGCTAGGACCAGAAACTGCATGTGATTCAACTCCGTTTATGAAAGGGAATTCAACTCTAGCTTGCCTTACAAGAAACACACTCTGCTTTTGAGAAAGCAGCACTCTTCTACTCTACTGTGTTTCCTATATAGCCAGAACAGTCAGCTTGCTCAGAACTAAAGAACTGTGCTTCCTACACACAAGGGCCATATCTAATTCAACTCTGCTTAGGAAACTGACAAGAACAGTAGTTTCTCTTGCGTCCAATACACTGCATTTGCTGGGAACAGACGCGAGTGCTATTTGCAATGTGTATGGCCAATTGAGCACAATAATGAATCTCCTTACCAGAAAACAACTCTTGCTGCTAGGACCAGAAATTGCATGTGATTCAACTCCGTTTATGAAAGGGAATTAAACTCTGGCTCGCCTTACAAGAAACACACTCTGCTTTTGAGAAAGCAGCACTCTTCTACTCTACTGTGTTTCCTAAAGAGCCAGAACAGTCAGCTTGCTCAGAACTAAAGAACTGTGCTTCCTACACACAATGGCCATAACTTGTTCAACTCTGCTTAGGAAACTGACAAGAACAGTAGTTTCTCTTGCGTCCAATACAATGCACTTGCTGGGTACAGACGCGAGTGCTATTTGCACTGTGTATGGCCAAATGAGCACAATAGTGACTCTCCTTAACAGAAAACAACTCTTGGTGCTAGGACCAGAAACTGCATGTGATTCAACTCCGTTTATGAAAGGGAATTCAACTCTAGCTTGCCTTACAAGAAACACACTCTGCTTTTGAGAAAGCAGCACTCTTCTACTCTACTGTGTTTCATATATAGCCAGAACAGTCAGCTTGCTCAGAACTAAAGAACTGTACTTCCTACAAACAAGGGCCATATCTAATTCAACTCTGCTTAGGAAACTGACAAGAACAGTAGTTTCTCTTGCGTCCAATACACTGCATTTGCTGGGATAAGACGCGAGTGCTATTTGCACTGTGTAAGGCCAATTGAGCACAATAGTGAATCTCCTTACCAGAAAACAACTTTTGCTGCTAGGACCAGAAACTGCATGTGATTCAACTCCGTTTATGAAAGGGAAATCAACTCTAGCTCGCCTTACAAGAAACACACTCTGCTTTAGAGAAAGCAGCACTCTTCTACTCTACTGTGTTTCCTATATAGCCAGAACTGTCAGCTTGCTCAGAACTAAAGAACTGTCCTTCCTACACACAAGGGCAATATCTAATTCAACTCTGCTTAGGAAACTGACAAGAACAGTAGTTTCTCTTGCGTCCAATACACTGCATTTACTGGGAACAGACGCGAGTGCTATTTGCAATGTGTATGGCCAATTGAGCACAATAGTGAATCTCCTTACCAGAAAAAAACTCTTGCTGCTAGGACCAGAAATTGCATCTGATTCAACTCCGTTTATGAAAGGGAATTAAACTCTGGCTAGCCTTAGAAGAAACACACTCTGCTTTTGAGAAAGCAGCACTCTTCTACTCTACTGTGTTTGCTATAGAGCCAGAACAGTCAGCTTGCTCAGAACTAAAGAACTGTCCTTCCTACACACAAGGGCCATATCTAATTCAACTCTGCTTAAGAAACTGACAAGAACAGTAGTTTCTCTTGCGTCCAATACACTGCATTTGCTGGGATAAGACGCGAGTGCTATTTGCACTGTGTATGGCCAAATGAGCACAATAGTGACTCTCCTTACCAGAAAACAACTCTTGGTGCTAGGACCAGAAACTGCATGTGATTCAACTCCGTTTATGAAAGGGAATTCAACTCTAGCTTGCCTTACAAGAAACACACTCTGCTTTTGAGAAAGCAGCACTCTTCTACTCTACTGTGTTTCCTATATAGCCAGAACAGTCAGCTTGCTCAGAACTAAAGAACTGTGCTTCCTACACACAAGGGCCATATCTAATTCAACTCTGCTTAGGAAACTGACAAGAACAGTAGTTTCTCTTGCGTCCAATACACTGCATTTGCTGGGATAAGACGCGAGTGCTATTTGCACTGTGTAAATTCAGTTGAGCACAATAGTGAATCTCCTTACCAGAAAACAACTCTTGGTGCTAGGACCAGAAACTGCATGTGATTCAACTCCGTTTATGAAAGGGAAATCAACTCTAGCTCGCCTTACAAGAAACACACTCTGCTTTTGAGAAAGCAGCACTCTTCTACTCTACTGTGTTTCCTATATAGCCAGAACAGTCAGCTTTCTCAGAACTAAAGAACTGTGCTTCCTACACACAAGGGCCATATCTAATTCAACTCTGCTTAGGAAACTGACAAGAACAGTAGTTTCTCTTGCGTCCAATACACTGCATTTGCTGGGATAAGATGCGAGTGCTATTTGCACTGTGTATGGCCAATTGAGCACAATAGTGAATCTCCTTACCAGAAAACAACTTTTGCTGCTAGGACCAGAAACTGCATGTGATTCAACTCCGTTTATGAAAGGGAATTAAACTCTGGCTCGCCTTACAAGAAACCCACTCTGCTTTAGAGAAAGCAGCACTCTTCTACTCTACTCTGTTTCCTACATAGCCAGAACAGTCAGCTTGCTCAGAACTAAAGAACTGTGCTTCCTACACACAAGGGCCATATCTAATTCAACTCTGCTTAGGAAACTGACAAGAACAGTAGTTTCTCTTGCGTCCAATACACTGCATTTGCTGGGAACAGACGCGAGTGCTATTTGCAATGTTTATGGCCAATTGAGCACAATAGTGAATCTCCTTACCAGAAAACAACTCTTGGTGCTAGGACCAGAAACTGCATGTGATTCAACTCCGTTTATGAAAGGGTAATCAACTCTAGCTCGCCTTACAAGAAACACACTCTGCTTTTGAGAAAGCAGCACTCTTCTACTCTACTGTGTTTCCTATATAGCCAGAACAGTCAGCTTGCTCAGAACTAAAGAACTGTGCTTCGTACAAACAAGGGCCATATCTAATTCAACTCTGCTTAGGAAACTGACAAGAACAGTAGTTTCTCTTGCGTCCAATACACTGCATTTGCTGGGAACAGACGCGAGTGCTATTTGCAATGTGTATGGCCAATTGAGCACAATAATGAATCTCCTTACCAGAAAACAACTCTTGCTGCTAGGACCAGAAATTGCATGTGATTCAACTCCGTTTATGAAAGGGAATTAAACTCTGGCTCGCCTTACAAGAAACACACTCTGCTTTTGAGAAAGCAGCACTCTTCTACTCTACTGTGTTTCCTATAGAGCCAGAACAGTCAGCTTGCTCAGAACTAAAGAACTGTGCTTCCTACACACAATGGCCATAACTTGTTCAACTCTGCTTAGGAAACTGACAAGATCAGTAGTTTCTCTTGCGTCCAATACAATGCACTTGCTGGGTACAGACGCGAGTGCTATTTGCACTGTGTATGGCCAAATGAGCGCAATAGTGACTCTCCTTACCAGAAAACAACTCTTGGTGTTAGGACCAGAAACTGCATGTTATTCAACTCCGTTTATGAAAGGGAATTCAACTCTAGCTTGCCTTACAAGAAACACACTCTGCTTTTGAGAAAGCAGCACTCTTCTACTCTACTGTGTTTCCTATATAGCCAGAACAGTCAGCTTGCTCAGAACTAAAGAACTGTACTTCCTACAAACAAGGGCCATATCTAATTCAACTCTGCTTAGGAAACTGACAAGAACAGTAGTTTCTCTTGCGTCCAATACACTGCATTTGCTGGGATAAGACGCGAGTGCTATTTGCACTGTGTAAGGCCAATTGAGCACAATAGTGAATCTCCTTACCAGAAAACAACTTTTGCTGCTAGGACCAGAAACTGCATGTGATTCCACTCCGTTTATGAAAGGGAAATCAACTCTAGCTCGCCTTACAAGAAACACACTCTGCTTTAGAGAAAGCAGCACTCTTCTACTCTACTGTGTTTCCTATACAGCCAGAACTGTCAGCTTGCTCAGAACCAAAGAACTGTGCTTCCTACACACAATGGCCATAACTAGTTCAACTCTGCTTAGGAAACTGACAAGAACAGTATTTTCTCTTGCGTCCAATACAATGCACTTGCTGGGTACAGACGCGAGTGCTATTTGCACTGTGTATGGCCAAATGAGCACAATAGTGACTCTTCTTACCAGAAAACAACTCTTGGTGCTAGGACCAGAAACTGCATGTGATTCAACTCCGTTTATGAAAGGGAATTCAACTCTAGCTTGCCTTACAAGAAACACACTCTGCTTTTGAGAAAGCAGCACTCTTCTACTCTACTGTGTTTCCTATACAGCCAGAACTGTCAGCTTGATCAGAACTAAAGAACTGTACTTCCTACACACAAGGGCCATATCTAATTCAACTCTGCTTAGGAAACTGACAAGAACAGTAGTTTCTCTTGCGTCCAATACACTGCATTTGCTGGGAACAGACGCGAGTGCTATTTGCAATGTGTATGGCCAATTGAGCACAATTGTGAATGTCCTTACCAGAAAAAAACTCTTGCTGCTCTGACCAGAAATTGCATGTGATTCAACTCGGTTTATGAAAGGGAATTAAACTCTGGCTCGCCTTACAAGAAACACACTCTGCTTTTGAGAAAGCAGCACTCTTCTACTCTACTGTGTTTGCTATAGAGCCAGAACAGTCACCTTGCTCAGAACCAAAGAACTGTGCTTCCTACACACAAGGGCCATAACTAGTTCAACTCTGCTTAGGAAACTGACAAGAACAGTGGTTTCTCTTGCGTCCAATACAATGCACTTGCTGGGTACAGACGCGAGTGCTATTTGCACTGTGTATGGCCAAATGAGCACAATAGTGACTCTCCTTACCAGAAAACAACTCTTGGTGCTAGGACCAGAAACTGCATTTGATTCAACTCCGTTTATGAAAGGGAATTCAACTCTAGCTTGCCTTACAAGAAACACACTCTGCTTTTGAGAAAGCAGCACTCTTCTACTCTACTGTGTTTCCTATATAGCCAGAACAGTCAGCTTGCTCAGAACTAAAGAACTGTGCTTCCTACACACAAGGGCCATATCTAATTCAACTGTGCTTAGGAAACTGATAACAGTAGTTTCTCTTACGTCCAATACACTGCATTTGCTGGGATCAGACGCGAGTGCTATTTGCAATGTGAATGGCCAATTGAGCACAATAGTGAATCTCCTTACCAGAAAACAACTGTTGCTGCTAGGACCAGAAATTGCATGTGATTCAACTCCGTTTAGGAAAGGGAATTAAACTCTGGCTCGCCTTACAAGAAACACACTCTGCTTTTGAGAAAGCAGCACTCTTCTACTCTACTGTGTTTCCTATAGAGCCAGAACAGTCAGCTTGCTCAGAACCAAAGAACTGTGCTTCCTACACACAATGGCCATAACTAGTTCAACTCTGCTTAGGAAACTGACAAGAACAGTAGTTTCTCTTGCGTCCAATACAATGCACTTGCTGGGTACAGACGCGAGTGTTATTTGCACTGTGTATGGCCAAATGAGCACAAGAGTGACTCTCCTTACCAGAAATCAACTCTTGGTGCTAGGACCAGAAACTGCATGTGATTCAACTCCGTTTATGAAAGGGAATTCAACTCTAGCTTGCCTTACAAGAAACACACTCTGCTTTTGAGAAAGCAGCACTCTTCTACTCTACTGTGTTTCCTATAGAGCCAGAACAGTCAGCTTGCTCAGAACTAAAGAACTGTGCTTCCTACACACAAGGGCCATATCTAATTCAACTCTGCTTAGGAAACTGACAAGAACAGTAGTTTCTCTTGCGTCCAATACACTGCATTTGCTGGGAACAGACGCGAGTGCTATTTGCACTGTGTATGGCCAATTGAGCACAATAGTGAATCTCCTTACCAGAAAACAACTTTTGCTGCTAGGACCAGAAACTGCATGTGATTCAACTCCGTTTATGAAAGGGAATTCAACTCTAGCTCGCCTTACAAGAAACACACTCTGCTTTAGAGAAAGCAGCACTCTTCTACTCTACTGTGTTTGCTATAGAGCCAGAACAGTCAGCTTGCTCAGAACTAAAGAACTGTGCTTCCTACACACAAGGGCCATATCTAATTCAACTCTGCTTAGGAAACTGACAAGAACAGTAGTTTCTCTTGCGTCCAATACACTGCATTTGCTGGGAACAGACGCGAGTGCTATTTGCACTGTGTATGGCCAATTGAGCACAAGAGTGACTCTCCTTACCAGAAATCAACTCTTGGTGCTAGGACCAGAAACTGCATGTGATTCAACTCCGTTTATGAAAGAGAATTCAACTCTAGCTTGCCTTACAAGAAACACACTCTGCTTTTGAGAAAGCAGCACTCTTCTACTCTACTGTGTTTCCTATAGAGCCAGAACAGTCAGCTTGCTCAGAACTAAAGAACTGTGCTTCCTACACACAATGGCCATAACTAGTTCAACTCTGCTTAGGAAACTGACAAGAACAGTATTTTCTCTTGCGTCCAATACAATGCACTTGCTGGGTACAGACGCGAGTGCTATTTGCACTGTGTATGGCCAAATGAGCACAATAGTGACTCTTCTTACCAGAAAACAACTCTTGGTGCTAGGACCAGAAACTGCATGTGATTCAACTCCGTTTATGAAAGGGAATTCAACTCTAGCTTGCCTTACAAGAAACACACTCTGCTTTTGAGAAAGCAGCACTCTTCTACTCTACTGTGTTTCCTATACAGCCAGAACTGTCAGCTTGATCAGAACTAAAGAACTGTACTTCCTACACACAAGGGCCATATCTAATTCAACTCTGCTTAGGAAACTGACAAGAACAGTAGTTTCTCTTGCGTCCAATACACTGCATTTGCTGGGAACAGACGCGAGTGCTATTTGCAATGTGTATGGCCAATTGAGCACAATAGTGAATGTCCTTACCAGAAAAAAACTCTTGCTGCTAGGACCAGAAATTGCATGTGATTCAACTCGGTTTATGAAAGGGAATTAAACTCTGGCTCGCCTTACAAGAAACACACTCTGCTTTTGAGAAAGCAGCACTCATCTACTCTACTGTGTTTGCTATAGAGCCAGAACAGTCACCTTGCTCAGAACCAAAGAACTGTGCTTCCTACACACAAGGGCCATAACTAGTTCAACTCTGCTTAGGAAACTGACAAGAACAGTAGTTTCTCTTGCGTCCAATACAATGCACTTGCTGGGTACAGACGCGAGTGCTATTTGCACTGTGTATGGACAAATGAACACAATAGTGACTCTCCTTACCAGAAAACAACTCTTGGTGCTAGGACCAGAAACTGCATTTGATTCAACTCCGTTTATGAAAGGGAATTCAACTCTAGCTTGCCTTACAAGAAACACACTCTGCTTTTGAGAAAGCAGCACTATTCTACTCTACTGTGTTTCCTATATAGCCAGAACAGTCAGCTTGCTCAGAACTAAAGAACTGTGCTTCCTACACACAAGGGCCATATCTAATTCAACTGTGCTTAGGAAACTGATAACAGTAGTTTCTCTTACGTCCAATACACTGCATTTGCTGGGAACAGACGCGAGTGCTATTTGCAATGTGTATGGCCAATTGAGCACAATAGTGAATCTCCTTACCAGAAAACAACTGTTGCTGCTAGGACCAGAAATTGCATGTGATTCAACTCCGTTTATGAAAGGGAATTAAACTCTGGCTCGCCTTACAAGAAACACACTCTGCTTTTGAGAAAGCAGCACTCTTCTACTCTACTGTGTTTCCTATAGAGCCAGAACAGTCAGCTTGCTCAGAACTAAAGAACTGTGCTTCCAACACACAAGGGCCATATCTAATTCAACTCTGCTTAGGAAACTGACAAGAACAGTAGTTTCTCTTGCGTCCAATACACTGCATTTGCTGGGATAAGACGCGAGTGCTATTTGCACTGTGTAAGGCCAATTGAGCACAATAGTGAATCTCCTTACCAGAAAACAACTTTTGCTGCTAGGACCAGAAACTGCATGTGATTCAACTCCGTTTATGAAAGGGAAATCAACTCTAGCTCGCCTTACAAGAAACACACTCTGCTTTTGAGAAAGCAGCACTCTTCTACTCTACTGTGTTTCCTATATAGCCAGAACAGTCAGCTTGCTCAGAACTAAAGAACTGTGCTTCCAACACACAAGGGCCATATCTAATTCAACTCTGCTTAGGAAACTGACAAGAACAGTAGTTTCTCTTGCGTCCAATACACTGCATTTGCTGGGATAAGACGCGAGTGCTATTTGCACTGTGTAAGGCCAATTGAGCACAAAAGTGAATCTCCTTACCAGAAAACATCTTTTGCTGCTAGGACCAGAAACTGCATGTGATTCAACTCCGTTTATGAAAGGGAATTAAACTCTGGCTCGCCTTACAAGAAACACACTCTGCTTTAGAGAAAGCAGCACTCTTCTACTCTACTCTGTTTCCTACATAGCCAGAACAGTCAGCTTGCTCAGAACTAAAGAACTGTGCTTCCAACACACAAGGGCCATATCTAATTCAACTCTGCTTAGGAAACTGACAAGAACAGTAGTTTCTCTTGCGTCCAATACACTGCATTTGCTGGGATAAGACGCGAGTGCTATTTGCACTGTGTAAGGCCAATTGAGCACAAAAGTGAATCTCCTTACCAGAAAACAACTTTTGCTGCTAGGACCAGAAACTGCATGTGATTCAACTCCGTTTATGAAAGGGAATTAAACTCTGGCTCGCCTTACAAGAAACACACTCTGCTTTAGAGAAAGCAGCACTCTTCTACTCTACTCTGTTTCCTACATAGCCAGAACAGTCAGCTTGCTCAGAACTAAAGAACTGTGCTTCCTACACACAAGGGCCATATCTAATTCAACTCTGCTTAGGAAACTGACAAGAACAGTAGTTTCTCTTGCGTCCAATACACTGCATTTGCTGGGAACAGACGCGAGTGCTATTTGCAATGTGTATGGCCAATTGAGCACAATAGTGAATCTCCTTACCAGAAAACAACTTTTGCTGCTAGGACCAGAAACTGCATGTGATTCAACTCCGTTTATGAAAGGGAATTCAACTCTAGCTCGCCTTACAAGAAACACACTCTGCTTTAGAGAAAGCAGCACTCTTCTACTCTACTGTGTTTCCTATACAGCCAGAACTGTCAGCTTGCTCAGAACCAAAGAACTGTGCTTCCTACACACAATGGCCATAACTAGTTCAACTCTGCTTAGGAAACTGACAAGAACAGTATTTTCTCTTGCGTCCAATACAATGCACTTGCTGGGTACAGACGCGAGTGCTATTTGCACTGTGTATGGCCAAATGAGCACAATAGTGACTCTTCTTACCAGAAAACAACTCTTGGTGCTAGGACCAGAAACTGCATGTGATTCAACTCCG
This sequence comes from Peromyscus californicus insignis, assembly GCF_007827085.1. NCBI lineage: Eukaryota > Metazoa > Chordata > Mammalia > Rodentia > Cricetidae > Peromyscus > Peromyscus californicus. The sequence continues at coordinate 27,924 of NW_026294465.1, read as the reverse complement.
TTTATGAAAGGGAATTCAACTCTAGCTTGCCTTACAAGAAACACACTCTGCTTTTGAGAAAGCAGCACTCTTCTACTCTACTGTGTTTCCTATACAGCCAGAACTGTCAGCTTGATCAGAACTAAAGAACTGTACTTCCTACACACAAGGGCCATATCTAATTCAACTCTGCTTAGGAAACTGACAAGAACAGTAGTTTCTCTTGCGTCCAATACACTGCATTTGCTGGGAACAGACGCGAGTGCTATTTGCAATGTGTATGGCCAATTGAGCACAATAGTGAATGTCCTTACCAGAAAAAAACTCTTGCTGCTAGGACCAGAAATTGCATGTGATTCAACTCGGTTTATGAAAGGGAATTAAACTCTGGCTCGCCTTACAAGAAACACACTCTGCTTTTGAGAAAGCAGCACTCTTCTACTCTACTGTGTTTGCTATAGAGCCAGAACAGTCACCTTGCTCAGAACCAAAGAACTGTGCTTCCTACACACAAGGGCCATAACTAGTTCAACTCTGCTTAGGAAACTGACAAGAACAGTAGTTTCTCTTGCGTCCAATACAATGCACTTGCTGGGTACAGACGCGAGTGCTATTTGCACTGTGTATGGACAAATGAGCACAATAGTGACTCTCCTTACCAGAAAACAACTCTTGGTGCTAGGACCAGAAACTGCATTTGATTCAACTCCGTTTATGAAAGGGAATTCAACTCTAGCTTGCCTTACAAGAAACACACTCTGCTTTTGAGAAAGCAGCACTCTTCTACTCTACTGTGTTTCCTATATAGCCAGAACAGTCAGCTTGCTCAGAACTAAAGAACTGTGCTTCCTACACACAAGGGCCATATCTAATTCAACTGTGCTTAGGAAACTGATAACAGTAGTTTCTCTTACGTCCAATACACTGCATTTGCTGGGATCAGACGCGAGTGCTATTTGCAATGTGTATGGCCAATTGAGCACAATAGTGAATCTCCTTACCAGAAAACAACTGTTGCTGCTAGGACCAGAAATTGCATGTGATTCAACTCCGTTTAGGAAAGGGAATTAAACTCTGGCTCGCCTTACAAGAAACACACTCTGCTTTTGAGAAAGCAGCACTCTTCTACTCTACTGTGTTTCCTATAGAGCCAGAACAGTCAGCTGGCTCAGAACCAAAGAACTGTGCTTCCTACACACAATGGCCATAACTAGTTCAACTCTGCTTAGGAAACTGACAAGAACAGTAGTTTCTCTTGCGTCCAATACAATGCACTTGCTGGGTACAGACGCGAGTGTTATTTGCACTGTGTATGGCCAAATGAGCACAAGAGTGACTCTCCTTACCAGAAATCAACTCTTGGTGCTAGGACCAGAAACTGCATGTGATTCAACTCCGTTTATGAAAGGGAATTCAACTCTAGCTTGCCTTACAAGAAACACACTCTGCTTTTGAGAAAGCAGCACTCTTCTACTCTACTGTGTTTCCTATAGAGCCAGAACAGTCAGCTTGCTCAGAACTAAAGAACTGTGCTTCCTACACACAAGGGCCATATCTAATTCAACTCTGCTTAGGAAACTGACAAGAACAGTAGTTTCTCTTGCGTCCAATACACTGCATTTGCTGGGAACAGACGCGAGTGCTATTTGCACTGTGTATGGCCAATTGAGCACAATAGTGAATCTCCTTACCAGAAAACAACTTTTGCTGCTAGGACCAGAAACTGCATGTGATTCAACTCCGTTTATGAAAGGGAATTCAACTCTAGCTCGCCTTACAAGAAACACACTCTGCTTTAGAGAAAGCAGCACTCTTCTACTCTACTGTGTTTGCTATAGAGCCAGAACAGTCAGCTTGCTCAGAACTAAAGAACTGTGCTTCCTACACACAAGGGCCATATCTAATTCAACTCTGCTTAGGAAACTGAGAACAGTAGTTTCTCTTACGTCCAATACACTGCATTTGCTGGGAACAGACGCGAGTGCTATTTGCAATGTGTATGGCCAATTGAGCACAATAGTGAAACTCCTTACCAGAAAACAACTCTTGCTGCTAGGACCAGAAATTGCATGTGATTCAACTCCGTTTAGGAAAGGGAATTAAACTCTAGCTCGCCTTACAAGAAACACACTCTGCTTTAGAGAAAGCAGCACTCTTCTACTCTACTGTGTTTCCTATACAGCCAGAACTGTCAGCTTGCTCAGAACCAAAGAACTGTGCTTCCTACACACAATGGCCATAACTAGTTCAACTCTGCTTAGGAAACTGACAAGAACAGTAGTTTCTCTTGCGTCCAATACAATGCACTTGCTGGGTACAGACGCGAGTGCTATTTGCACTGTGTATGGCCAAATGAGCACAAGAGTGACTCTCCTTACCAGAAATCAACTCTTGGTGCTAGGACCAGAAACGGCATGTGATTCAACTCCGTTTATGAAAGGGAATTCAACTCTAGCTTGCCTTACAAGAAACACACTCTGCTTTTGAGAAAGCAGCACTCTTCTACTCTACTGTGTTTCCTATAGAGCCAGAACAGTCAGCTTGCTCAGAACTAAAGAACTGTGCTTCCAACACACAAGGGCCATATCTAATTCAACTCTGCTTAGGAAACTGACAAGAACAGTAGTTTCTCTTGCGTCCAATACACTGCATTTGCTGGGATAAGACGCGAGTGCTATTTGCACTGTGTAAGGCCAATTGAGCACAATAGTGAATCTCCTTACCAGAAAACAACTTTTGCTGCTAGGACCAGAAACTGCATGTGATTCAACTCCGTTTATGAAAGGGAAATCAACTCTAGCTCGCCTTACAAGAAACACACTCTGCTTTTGAGAAAGCAGCACTCTTCTACTCTACTGTGTTTCCTATATAGCCAGAACAGTCAGCTTGCTCAGAACTAAAGAACTGTGCTTCCAACACACAAGGGCCATATCTAATTCAACTCTGCTTAGGAAACTGACAAGAACAGTAGTTTCTCTTGCGTCCAATACACTGCATTTGCTGGGATAAGACGCGAGTGCTATTTGCACTGTGTAAGGCCAATTGAGCACAAAAGTGAATCTCCTTACCAGAAAACATCTTTTGCTGCTAGGACCAGAAACTGCATGTGATTCAACTCCGTTTATGAAAGGGAATTAAACTCTGGCTCGCCTTACAAGAAACACACTCTGCTTTAGAGAAAGCAGCACTCTTCTACTCTACTCTGTTTCCTACATAGCCAGAACAGTCAGCTTGCTCAGAACTAAAGAACTGTGCTTCCAACACACAAGGGCCATATCTAATTCAACTCTGCTTAGGAAACTGACAAGAACAGTAGTTTCTCTTGCGTCCAATACACTGCATTTGCTGGGATAAGACGCGAGTGCTATTTGCACTGTGTAAGGCCAATTGAGCACAAAAGTGAATCTCCTTACCAGAAAACAACTTTTGCTGCTAGGACCAGAAACTGCATGTGATTCAACTCCGTTTATGAAAGGGAATTAAACTCTGGCTCGCCTTACAAGAAACACACTCTGCTTTAGAGAAAGCAGCACTCTTCTACTCTACTCTGTTTCCTACATAGCCAGAACAGTCAGCTTGCTCAGAACTAAAGAACTGTGCTTCCTACACACAAGGGCCATATCTAATTCAACTCTGCTTAGGAAACTGACAAGAACAGTAGTATCTCTTGCGTCCAATACACTGCATTTGCTGGGAACAGACGCGAGTGCTATTTGCAATGTGTATGGCCAATTGAGCACAATAGTGAATCTCCTTACCAGAAAACAACTTTTGCTGCTAGGACCAGAAACTGCATGTGATTCAACTCCGTTTATGAAAGGGAATTCAACTCTAGCTCGCCTTACAAGAAACACACTCTGCTTTAGAGAAAGCAGCACTCTTCTACTCTACTGTGTTTCCTATACAGCCAGAACTGTCAGCTTGCTCAGAACCAAAGAACTGTGCTTCCTACACACAATGGCCATAACTAGTTCAACTCTGCTTAGGAAACTGACAAGAACAGTATTTTCTCTTGCGTCCAATACAATGCACTTGCTGGGTACAGACGCGAGTGCTATTTGCACTGTGTATGGCCAAATGAGCACAATAGTGACTCTTCTTACCAGAAAACAACTCTTGGTGCTAGGACCAGAAACTGCATGTGATTCAACTCCGTTTATGAAAGGGAATTCAACTCTAGCTTGCCTTACAAGAAACACACTCTGCTTTTGAGAAAGCAGCACTCTTCTACTCTACTGTGTTTCCTATACAGCCAGAACTGTCAGCTTGATCAGAACTAAAGAACTGTACTTCCTACACACAAGGGCCATATCTAATTCAACTCTGCTTAGGAAACTGACAAGAACAGTAGTTTCTCTTGCGTCCAATACACTGCATTTGCTGGGAACAGACGCGAGTGCTATTTGCAATGTGTATGGCCAATTGAGCACAATAGTGAATGTCCTTACCAGAAAAAAACTCTTGCTGCTAGGACCAGAAATTGCATGTGATTCAACTCGGTTTATGAAAGGGAATTAAACTCTGGCTCGCCTTACAAGAAACACACTCTGCTTTTGAGAAAGCAGCACTCTTCTACTCTACTGTGTTTGCTATAGAGCCAGAACAGTCACCTTGCTCAGAACCAAAGAACTGTGCTTCCTACACACAAGGGCCATAACTAGTTCAACTCTGCTTAGGAAACTGACAAGAACAGTAGTTTCTCTTGCGTCCAATACAATGCACTTGCTGGGTACAGACGCGAGTGCTATTTGCACTGTGTATGGCCAAATGAGCACAATAGTGACTCTCCTTACCAGAAAACAACTCTTGGTGCTAGGACCAGAAACTGCATTTGATTCAACTCCGTTTATGAAAGGGAATTCAACTCTAGCTTGCCTTACAAGAAACACACTCTGCTTTTGAGAAAGCAGCACTCTTCTACTCTACTGTGTTTCCTATATAGCCAGAACAGTCAGCTTGCTCAGAACTAAAGAACTGTGCTTCCTACACACAAGGGCCATATCTAATTCAACTGTGCTTAGGAAACTGATAACAGTAGTTTCTCTTACGTCCAATACACTGCATTTGCTGGGATCAGACGCGAATGCTATTTGCAATGTGTATGGCCAATTGAGCACAATAGTGAATCTCCTTACCAGAAAACAACTGTTGCTGCTAGGACCAGAAATTGCATGTGATTCAACTCCGTTTAGGAAAGGGAATTAAACTCTGGCTCGCCTTACAAGAAACACACTCTGCTTTTGAGAAAGCAGCACTCTTCTACTCTACTGTGTTTCATATAGAGCCAGAACAGTCAGCTTGCTCAGAACCAAAGAACTGTGCTTCCTACACACAATGGCCATAACTAGTTCAACTCTGCTTAGGAAACTGACAAGAACAGTAGTTTCTCTTGCGTCCAATACAATGCACTTGCTGGGTACAGACGCGAGTACTATTTGCACTGTGTATGGACAAATGAGCACAATAGTGACTCTCCTTACCAGAAAACAACTCTTGGTGCTAGGACCAGAAACTGCATGTGATTCAACTCCGTTTATGAAAGGGAATTCAACTCTAGCTTGCCTTACAAGAAACACACTCTGCTTTTGAGAAAGCAGCTCTCTTCTACTCTACTGTGTTTCCTATATAGCCAGAACAGTCAGCTTGCTCAGAACTAAAGAACTGTGCTTCCAACACACAAGGGCCATATCTAATTCAACTCTGCTTAGGAAACTGACAAGAACAGTAGTTTCTCTTGCGTCCAATACACTGCATTTGCTGGGATAAGACGCGAGTGCTATTTGCACTGTGTATGGCCAAATGAGCACAATAGTGACTCTCCTTACCAGAAAACAACTCTTGGTGCTAGGACCAGAAACTGCATGTGATTCAACTCCGTTTATGAAAGGGAATTCAACTCTAGCTTGCCTTACAAGAAACACACTCTGCTTTTGAGAAAGCAGCACTCTTCTACTCTACTGTGTTTCCTATAGAGCCAGAACAGTCAGCTTGCTCAGAACTAAAGAACTGTGCTTCCAACACACAAGGGCCATATCTAATTCAACTCTGCTTAGGAAACTGACAAGAACAGTAGTTTCTCTTGCGTCCAATACACTGCATTTGCTGGGATAAGATGCGAGTGCTATTTGCACTGTGTAAGGCCAATTGAGCACAAAAGTGAATCTCCTTACCAGAAAACAACTTTTGCTGCTAGGACCAGAAACTGCATGTGATTCAACTCCGTTTATGAAAGGGAATTCAACTCTCGCTTGCCTTACAAGAAACACACTCTGCTTTTGAGAAAGCAGCACTCTTCTACTCTACTGTGTTTCCTATATAGCCAGAACAGTCAGCTTGCTCAGAACTAAAGAACTGTGCTTCCTACACACAAGGGCCATATCTAATTCAACTCTGCTTAGGAAACTGACAAGAACAGTAGTTTCTCTTGCGTCCAATACACTGCATTTGCTGGGAACAGATGCGAGTGCTATTTGCAATGTGTATGGCCAATTGAGCACAATAGTGAATCTCCTTACCAGAAAACAACTCTTGCTGCTAGGACCAGAAATTGCATATGATTCAACTCCGTTTATGAAAGGGAATTAAACTCTGGCTCGCCTTTCAAGAAACACACTCTGCTTTTGAGAAAGCAGCACTCTTCTACTCTACTGTGTTTGCTATAGAGCCAGAACAGTCAGCTTGCTCAGAACCAAAGAACTGTGCTTCCTACACACAATGGCCATAACTAGTTCAACTCTGCTTAGGAAACTGACAAGAACAGTAGTTTCTCTTGCGTCCAATACAATGCACTTGCTGGGATAAGACGCGAGTGCTATTTGCACTGTGTATGGCCAAATGAGCACAAGAGTGACTCTCCTTACCAGAAAACAACTTTTGCTGCTAGGACCAGAAACTGCATGTGATTCAACTCCGTTTATGAAAGGGAATTCAATTCTAGCTTGCCTTACAAGAAACACACTCTGCTTTAGAGAAAGCAGCACTCTTCTACTCTACTCTGTTTCCTACATAGCCAGAACAGTCAGCTTGCTCAGAACTAAAGAACTGTGCTTCCTACACACAAGGGCCATATCTAATTCAACTCTGCTTAGGAAACTGACAAGAACAGTAGTTTCTCTTGCGTCCAATACACTGCATTTGCTGGGAACAGACGCGAGTGCTATTTGCACTGTGTAAGGCCAATTGAGCACAATAGTGAATCTCCTTACCAGAAAACAACTCTTGCTGCTAGGACCAGAAACTGCATGTGATTCAACTCCGTTTATGAAAGGGAATTAAACTCTGGCTCCCCTTACAAGAAACACACTCTGCTTTTGAGAAAGCAGCACTCTTCTACTCTACTGTGTTTGCTATAGAGCCAGAACAGTCAGCTTGCTCAGAACTAAAGAACTGTGCTTCCTACACACAAGGGCCATAACTAGTTCAACTCTGCTTAGGAAACTGACAAGAACAGTAGTTTCTCTTGCGTCCAATACAATGCACTTGCTGGGTACAGACGCGAGTGCTATTTGCACTGTGTATGGACAAATGAGCACAATAGTGACTCTCCTTACCAGAAAACAACTCTTGGTGCTAGGACCAGAAACTGCTTGTGATTCAACTCCGTTTATGAAAGGGAATTCAACTCTAGCTTGCCTTACAAGAAACACACTCTGCTTTTGAGAAAGCAGCACTCTTCTACTCTACTGTGTTTCCTATATAGCCAGAACAGTCAGCTTGCTCAGAACTAAAGAACTGTGCTTCCAACACACAAGGGCCATATCTAATTCAACTCTGCTTAGGAAACTGACAAGAACAGTAGTTTCTCTTGCGTCCAATACACTGCATTTGCTGGGATAAGACGCGAGTGCTATTTGCACTGTGTAAGGCCAATTGAGCACAATAGTGAATCTCCTTACCAGAAAACAACTTTTGCTGCTAGGACCAGAAACTGCATGTGATTCAACTCCGTTTATGAAAGGGAAATCAACTCTAGCTCGCCTTACAAGAAACACACTCTGCTTTTGAGAAAGCAGCACTCTTCTACTCTACTGTGTTTCCTATATAGCCAGAACAGTCAGCTTGCTCAGAACTAAAGAACTGTGCTTCCAACACACAAGGGCCATATCTAATTCAACTCTGCTTAGGAAACTGACAAGAACAGTAGTTTCTCTTGCGTCCAATACACTGCATTTGCTGGGATAAGACGCGAGTGCTATTTGCACTGTGTAAGGCCAATTGAGCACAAAAGTGAATCTCCTTACCAGAAAACATCTTTTGCTGCTAGGACCAGAAACTGCATGTGATTCAACTCCGTTTATGAAAGGGAATTAAACTCTGGCTCGCCTTACAAGAAACACACTCTGCTTTAGAGAAAGCAGCACTCTTCTACTCTACTCTGTTTCCTACATAGCCAGAACAGTCAGCTTGCTCAGAACTAAAGAACTGTGCTTCCAACACACAAGGGTCATATCTAATTCAACTCTGCTTAGGAAACTGACAAGAACAGTAGTTTCTCTTGCGTCCAATACACTGCATTTGCTGGGATAAGACGCGAGTGCTATTTGCACTGTGTAAGGCCAATTGAGCACAAAAGTGAATCTCCTTACCAGAAAACAACTTTTGCTGCTAGGACCAGAAACTGCATGTGATTCAACTCCGTTTATGAAAGGGAATTAAACTCTGGCTCGCCTTACAAGAAACACACTCTGCTTTAGAGAAAGCAGCACTCTTCTACTCTACTGTGTTTGCTATAGAGCCAGAACAGTCAGCTTGCTCAGAACTAAAGAACTGTGCTTCCAACACACAAGGGCCATATCTAATTCAACTCTGCTTAGGAAACTGACAAGAACAGTAGTTTCTCTTGCGTCCAATACACTGCATTTGCTGGGAACAGATGCGAGTGCTATTTGCAATGTGTATGGCCAATTGAGCACAATAGTGAATCTCCTTACCAGAAAACAACTCTTGCTGCTAGGACCAGAAATTGCATATGATTCAACTCCGTTTATGAAAGGGAATTAAACTCTGGCTCGCCTTTCAAGAAACACACTCTGCTTTTGAGAAAGCAGCACTCTTCTACTCTACTGTGTTTGCTATAGAGCCAGAACAGTCAGCTTGCTCAGAACCAAAGAACTGTGCTTCCTACACACAATGGCCATAACTAGTTCAACTCTGCTTAGGAAACTGACAAGAACAGTAGTTTCTCTTGCGTCCAATACAATGCACTTGCTGGGATAAGACGCGAGTGCTATTTGCACTGTGTATGGCCAAATGAGCACAAGAGTGACTCTCCTTACCAGAAAACAACTTTTGCTGCTAGGACCAGAAACTGCATGTGATTCAACTCCGTTTATGAAAGGGAATTCAATTCTAGCTTGCCTTACAAGAAACACACTCTGCTTTAGAGAAAGCAGCACTCTTCTACTCTACTCTGTTTCCTACATAGCCAGAACAGTCAGCTTGCTCAGAACTAAAGAACTGTGCTTCCTACACACAAGGGCCATATCTAATTCAACTCTGCTTAGGAAACTGACAAGAACAGTAGTTTCTCTTGCGTCCAATACACTGCATTTGCTGGGAACAGACGCGAGTGCTATTTGCAATGTGTATGGCCAATTGAGCACAATAGTGAATCTCCTTACCAGAAAACAACTCTTGCTGCTAGGACCAGAAACTGCATGTGATTCAACTCAGTTTATGAAAGGGAATTAAACTCTGGCTCCCCTTACAAGAAACACACTCTGCTTTTGAGAAAGCAGCACTCTTCTACTCTACTGTGTTTGCTATAGAGCCAGAACAGTCAGCTCGCTCAGAACTAAAGAACTGTGCTTCCTACACACAAGGGCCATAACTAGTTCAACTCTGCTTAGGAAACTGACAAGAACAGTAGTTTCTCTTGCGTCCAATACAATGCACTTGCTGGGTACAGACGCGAGTGCTATTTGCACTGTGTATGGACAAATGAGCACAATAGTGACTCTCCTTACCAGAAAACAACTCTTGGTGCTAGGACCAGAAACTGCTTGTGATTCAACTCCGTTTATGAAAGGGAATTCAACTCTAGCTTGCCTTACAAGAAACACACTCTGCTTTTGAGAAAGCAGCACTCTTCTACTCTACTGTGTTTCCTATATAGCCAGAACAGTCAGCTTGCTCAGAACTAAAGAACTGTGCTTCCAACACACAAGGGCCATATCTAATTCAACTCTGCTTAGGAAACTGACAAGAACAGTAGTTTCTCTTGCGTCCAATACACTGCATTTGCTGGGATAAGACGCGAGTGCTATTTGCACTGTGTAAGGCCAATTGAGCACAATAGTGAATCTCCTTACCAGAAAACAACTTTTGCTGCTAGGACCAGAAACTGCATGTGATTCAACTCCGTTTATGAAAGGGAAATCAACTCTAGCTCGCCTTACAAGAAACACACTCTGCTTTTGAGAAAGCAGCACTCTTCTACTCTACTGTGTTTCCTATATAGCCAGAACAGTCAGCTTGCTCAGAACTAAAGAACTGTGCTTCCAACACACAAGGGCCATATCTAATTCAACTCTGCTTAGGAAACTGACAAGAACAGTAGTTTCTCTTGCGTCCAATACACTGCATTTGCTGGGATAAGACGCGAGTGCTATTTGCACTGTGTAAGGCCAATTGAGCACAAAAGTGAATCTCCTTACCAGAAAACATCTTTTGCTGCTAGGACCAGAAACTGCATGTGATTCAACTCCGTTTATGAAAGGGAATTAAACTCTGGCTCGCCTTACAAGAAACACACTCTGCTTTAGAGAAAGCAGCACTCTTCTACTCTACTCTGTTTCCTACATAGCCAGAACAGTCAGCTTGCTCAGAACTAAAGAACTGTGCTTCCAACACACAAGGGCCATATCTAATTCAACTCTGCTTAGGAAACTGACAAGAACAGTAGTTTCTCTTGCGTCCAATACACTGCATTTGCTGGGATAAGACGCGAGTGCTATTTGCACTGTGTAAGGCCAATTGAGCACAAAAGTGAATCTCCTTACCAGAAAACAACTTTTGCTGCTAGGACCAGAAACTGCATGTGATTCAACTCCGTTTATGAAAGGGAATTAAACTCTGGCTCGCCTTACAAGAAACACACTCTGCTTTAGAGAAAGCAGCACTCTTCTACTCTACTCTGTTTCCTACATAGCCAGAACAGTCAGCTTGCTCAGAACTAAAGAACTGTGCTTCCTACACACAAGGGCCATATCTAATTCAACTCTGCTTAGGAAACTGACAAGAACAGTAGTTTCTCTTGCGTCCAATACACTGCATTTGCTGGGAACAGACGCGAGTGCTATTTGCAATGTGTATGGCCAATTGAGCACAATAGTGAATCTCCTTACCAGAAAACAACTTTTGCTGCTAGGACCAGAAACTGCATGTGATTCAACTCCGTTTATGAAAGGGAATTCAACTCTAGCTCGCCTTACAAGAAACACACTCTGCTTTAGAGAAAGCAGCACTCTTCTACTCTACTGTGTTTCCTATACAGCCAGAACTGTCAGCTTGCTCAGAACCAAAGAACTGTGCTTCCTACACACAATGGCCATAACTAGTTCAACTCTGCTTAGGAAACTGACAAGAACAGTATTTTCTCTTGCGTCCAATACAATGCACTTGCTGGGTACAGACGCGAGTGCTATTTGCACTGTGTATGGCCAAATGAGCACAATAGTGACTCTTCTTACCAGAAAACAACTCTTGGTGCTAGGACCAGAAACTGCATGTGATTCAACTCCGTTTATGAAAGGGAATTCAACTCTAGCTTGCCTTACAAGAAACACACTCTGCTTTTGAGAAAGCAGCACTCTTCTACTCTACTGTGTTTCCTATACAGCCAGAACTCTCAGCTTGATCAGAACTAAAGAACTGTAGTTCCTACACACAAGGGCCATATCTAATTCAACTCTGCTTAGGAAACTGACAAGAACAGTAGTTTCTCTTGCGTCCAATACACTGCATTTGCTGGGAACAGACGCGAGTGCTATTTGCAATGTATATGGCCAATTGAGCACAATAGTGAATGTCCTTACCAGAAAAAAACTCTTGCTGCTCTGACCAGAAATTGCATGTGATTCAACTCGGTTTATGAAAGGGAATTAAACTCTGGCTCGCCTTACAAGAAACACACTCTGCTTTTGAGAAAGCAGCACTCTTCTACTCTACTGTGTTTGCTATAGAGCCAGAACAGTCACCTTGCTCAGAACCAAAGAACTGTGCTTCCTACACACAAGGGCCATAACTAGTTCAACTCTGCTTAGGAAACTGACAAGAACAGTAGTTTCTCTTGCGTCCAATACAATGCACTTGCTGGGTACAGACGCGAGTGCTATTTGCACTGTGTATGGCCAAATGAGCACAATAGTGACTCTCCTTACCAGAAAACAACTCTTGGTGCTAGGACCAGAAACTGCATTTGATTCAACTCCGTTTATGAAAGGGAAATCAACTCTAGCTCGCCTTACAAGAAACACACTCTGCTTTTGAGAAAGCAGCACTCTTCTACTCTACTGTGTTTCCTATATAGCCAGAACAGTCAGCTTGCTCAGAACTAAAGAACTGTGCTTCCAACACACAAGGGCCATATCTAATTCAACTCTGCTTAGGAAACTGACAAGAACAGTAGTTTCTCTTGCGTCCAATACACTGCATTTGCTGGGATAAGACGCGAGTGCTATTTGCACTGTGTAAGGCCAATTGAGCACAAAAGTGAATCTCCTTACCAGAAAACATCTTTTGCTGCTAGGACCAGAAACTGCATGTGATTCAACTCCGTTTATGAAAGGGAATTAAACTCTGGCTCGCCTTACAAGAAACACACTCTGCTTTAGAGAAAGCAGCACTCTTCTACTCTACTCTGTTTCCTACATAGCCAGAACAGTCAGCTTGCTCAGAACTAAAGAACTGTGCTTCCAACACACAAGGGCCATATCTAATTCAACTCTGCTTAGGAAACTGACAAGAACAGTAGTTTCTCTTGCGTCCAATACACTGCATTTGCTGGGATAAGACGCGAGTGCTATTTGCACTGTGTAAGGCCAATTGAGCACAAAAGTGAATCTCCTTACCAGAAAACAACTTTTGCTGCTAGGACCAGAAACTGCATGTGATTCAACTCCGTTTATGAAAGGGAATTAAACTCTGGCTCGCCTTACAAGAAACACACTCTGCTTTAGAGAAAGCAGCACTCTTCTACTCTACTCTGTTTCCTACATAGCCAGAACAGTCAGCTTGCTCAGAACTAAAGAACTGTGCTTCCTACACACAAGGGCCATATCTAATTCAACTCTGCTTAGGAAACTGACAAGAACAGTAGTTTCTCTTGCGTCCAATACACTGCATTTGCTGGGAACAGACGCGAGTGCTATTTGCAATGTGTATGGCCAATTGAGCACAATAGTGAATCTCCTTACCAGAAAACAACTTTTGCTGCTAGGACCAGAAACTGCATGTGATTCAACTCCGTTTATGAAAGGGAATTCAACTCTAGCTCGCCTTACAAGAAACACACTCTGCTTTAGAGAAAGCAGCACTCTTCTACTCTACTGTGTTTCCTATACAGCCAGAACTGTCAGCTTGCTCAGAACCAAAGAACTGTGCTTCCTACACACAATGGCCATAACTAGTTCAACTCTGCTTAGGAAACTGACAAGAACAGTATTTTCTCTTGCGTCCAATACAATGCACTTGCTGGGTACAGACGCGAGTGCTATTTGCACTGTGTATGGCCAAATGAGCACAATAGTGACTCTTCTTACCAGAAAACAACTCTTGGTGCTAGGACCAGAAACTGCATGTGATTCAACTCCGTTTATGAAAGGGAATTCAACTCTAGCTTGCCTTACAAGAAACACACTCTGCTTTTGAGAAAGCAGCACTCTTCTACTCTACTGTGTTTCCTATACAGCCAGAACTCTCAGCTTGATCAGAACTAAAGAACTGTAGTTCCTACACACAAGGGCCATATCTAATTCAACTCTGCTTAGGAAACTGACAAGAACAGTAGTTTCTCTTGCGTCCAATACACTGCATTTGCTGGGAACAGACGCGAGTGCTATTTGCAATGTGTATGGCCAATTGAGCACAATAGTGAATGTCCTTACCAGAAAAAAACTCTTGCTGCTCTGACCAGAAATTGCATGTGATTCAACTCGGTTTATGAAAGGGAATTAAACTCTGGCTCGCCTTACAAGAAACACACTCTGCTTTTGAGAAAGCAGCACTCTTCTACTCTACTGTGTTTGCTATAGAGCCAGAACAGTCACCTTGCTCAGAACCAAAGAACTGTGCTTCCTACACACAAGGGCCATAACTAGTTCAACTCTGCTTAGGAAACTGACAAGAACAGTAGTTTCTCTTGCGTCCAATACAATGCACTTGCTGGGTACAGACGCGAGTGCTATTTGCACTGTGTATGGCCAAATGAGCACAATAGTGACTCTCCTTACCAGAAAACAACTCTTGGTGCTAGGACCAGAAACTGCATTTGATTCAACTCCGTTTATGAAAGGGAATTCAACTCTAGCTTGCCTTACAAGAAACACACTCTGCTTTTGAGAAAGCAGCACTCTTCTACTCTACTGTGTTTCCTATATAGCCAGAACAGTCAGCTTGCTCAGAACTAAAGAACTGTGCTTCCTACACACAAGGGCCATATCTAATTCAACTGTGCTTAGGAAACTGATAACAGTAGTTTCTCTTACGTCCAATACACTGCATTTGCTGGGATCAGACGCGAGTGCTATTTGCAATGTGTATGGCCAATTGAGCACAATAGTGAATCTCCTTACCAGAAAACAACTGTTGCTGCTAGGACCAGAAATTGCATGTGATTCAACTCCGTTTAGGAAAGGGAATTAAACTCTGGCTCGCCTTACAAGAAACACACTCTGCTTTTGAGAAAGCAGCACTCTTCTACTCTACTGTGTTTCCTATAGAGCCAGAACAGTCAGCTTGCTCAGAACCAAAGAACTGTGCTTCCTACACACAATGGCCATAACTAGTTCAACTCTGCTTAGGAAACTGACAAGAACAGTAGTTTCTCTTGCGTCCAATACAATGCACTTGCTGGGTACAGACGCGAGTGTTATTTGCACTGTGTATGGCCAAATGAGCACAAGAGTGACTCTCCTTACCAGAAATCAACTCTTGGTGCTAGGACCAGAAACTGCATGTGATTCAACTCCGTTTATGAAAAGGAATTCAACTCTAGCTTGCCTTACAAGAAACACACTCTGCTTTTGAGAAAGCAGCACTCTTCTACTCTACTGTGTTTCCTATAGAGCCAGAACAGTCAGCTTGCTCAGAACTAAAGAACTGTGCTTCCTACACACAAGGGCCATATCTAATTCAACTCTGCTTAGGAAACTGACAAGAACAGTAGTTTCTCTTGCGTCCAATACACTGCATTTGCTGGGAACAGACGCGAGTGCTATTTGCACTGTGTAAGGCCAATTGAGCACAATAGTGAATCTCCTTACCAGAAAACAACTTTTGCTGCTAGGACCAGAAACTGCATGTGATTCAACTCCGTTTATGAAAGGGAATTCAACTCTAGCTCGCCTTACAAGAAACACACTCTGCTTTAGAGAAAGCAGCACTCTTCTACTCTACTGTGTTTGCTATAGAGCCAGAACAGTCAGCTTGCTCAGAACTAAAGAACTGTGCTTCCTACACACAAGGGCCATATCTAATTCAACTCTGCTTAGGAAACTGAGAACAGTAGTTTCTCTTACGTCCAATACACTGCATTTGCTGGGAACAGACGCGAGTGCTATTTGCAATGTGTATGGCCAATTGAGCACAATAGTGAAACTCCTTACCAGAAAACAACTCTTGCTGCTAGGACCAGAAATTGCATGTGATTCAACTCCGTTTAGGAAAGGGAATTAAACTCTAGCTCGCCTTACAAGAAACACACTCTGCTTTAGAGAAAGCAGCACTCTTCTACTCTACTGTGTTTCCTATACAGCCAGAACTGTCAGCTTGCTCAGAACCAAAGAACTGTGCTTCCTACACACAATGGCCATAACTAGTTCAACTCTGCTTAGGAAACTGACAAGAACAGTATTTTCTCTTGCGTCCAATACAATGCACTTGCTGGGTACAGACGCGAGTGCTATTTGCACTGTGTATGGCCAAATGAGCACAATAGTGACTCTTCTTACCAGAAAACAACTCTTGGTGCTAGGACCAGAAACTGCATGTGATTCAACTCCGTTTATGAAAGGGAATTCAACTCTAGCTTGCCTTACAAGAAACACACTCTGCTTTTGAGAAAGCAGCACTCTTCTACTCTACTGTGTTTCCTATACAGCCAGAACTGTCAGCTTGATCAGAACTAAAGAACTGTACTTCCTACACACAAGGGCCATATCTAATTCAACTCTGCTTAGGAAACTGACAAGAACAGTAGTTTCTCTTGCGTCCAATACACTGCATTTGCTGGGAACAGACGCGAGTGCTATTTGCAATGTGTATGGCCAATTGAGCACAATAGTGAATGTCCTTACCAGAAAAAAACTCTTGCTGCTAGGACCAGAAATTGCATGTGATTCAACTCGGTTTATGAAAGGGAATTAAACTATGGCTCGCCTTACAAGAAACACACTCTGCTTTTGAGAAAGCAGCACTCTTCTACTCTACTGTGTTTGCTATAGAGCCAGAACAGTCACCTTGCTCAGAACCAAAGAACTGTGCTTCCTACACACAAGGGCCATAACTAGTTCAACTCTGCTTAGGAAACTGACAAGAACAGTAGTTTCTCTTGCGTCCAATACAATGCACTTGCTGGGTACAGACGCGAGTGCTATTTGCACTGTGTATGGACAAATGAACACAATAGTGACTCTCCTTACCAGAAAACAACTCTTGGTGCTAGGACCAGAAACTGCATTTGATTCAACTCCGTTTATGAAAGGGAATTCAACTCTAGCTTGCCTTACAAGAAACACACTCTGCTTTTGAGAAAGCAGCACTATTCTACTCTACTGTGTTTCCTATATAGCCAGAACAGTCAGCTTGCTCAGAACTAAAGAACTGTGCTTCCTACACACAAGGGCCATATCTAATTCAACTGTGCTTAGGAAACTGATAACAGTAGTTTCTCTTACGTCCAATACACTGCATTTGCTGGGAACAGACGCGAGTGCTATTTGCAATGTGTATGGCCAATTGAGCACAATAGTGAATCTCCTTACCAGAAAACAACTGTTGCTGCTAGGACCAGAAATTGCATGTGATTCAACTCCGTTTATGAAAGGGAATTAAACTCTGGCTCGCCTTACAAGAAACACACTCTGCTTTTGAGAAAGCAGCACTCTTCTACTCTACTGTGTTTCCTATAGAGCCAGAACAGTCAGCTTGCTCAGAACCAAAGAACTGTGCTTCCTACACACAATGGCCATAACTAGTTCAACTCTGCTTAGGAAACTGACAAGAACAGTAGTTTCTCTTGCGTCCAATACAATGCACTTGCTGGGTACAGACGCGAGTGCTATTTGCACTGTGTATGGCCAAATGAGCACAAGAGTGACTCTCCTTACCAGAAATCAACTCTTGGTGCTAGGACCAGAAACGGCATGTGATTCAACTCCGTTTATGAAAGGGAATTCAACTCTAGCTTGCCTTACAAGAAACACACTCTGCTTTTGAGAAAGCAGCACTCTTCTACTCTACTGTGTTTCCTCTAGAGCCAGAACAGTCAGCTTGCTCAGAACTAAAGAACTGTGCTTCCAACACACAAGGGCCATATCTAATTCAACTCTGCTTAGGAAACTGACAAGAACAGTAGTTTCTCTTGCGTCCAATACACTGCATTTGCTGGGATAAGACGCGAGTGCTATTTGCACTGTGTAAGGCCAATTGAGCACAATAGTGAATCTCCTTACCAGAAAACAACTTTTGCTGCTAGGACCAGAAACTGCATGTGATTCAACTCCGTTTATGAAAGGGAAATCAACTCTAGCTCGCCTTACAAGAAACACACTCTGCTTTTGAGAAAGCAGCACTCTTCTACTCTACTGTGTTTCCTATATAGCCAGAACAGTCAGCTTGCTCAGAACTAAAGAACTGTGCTTCCAACACACAAGGGCCATATCTAATTCAACTCTGCTTAGGAAACTGACAAGAACAGTAGTTTCTCTTGCGTCCAATACACTGCATTTGCTGGGATAAGACGCGAGTGCTATTTGCACTGTGTAAGGCCAATTGAGCACAAAAGTGAATCTCCTTACCAGAAAACATCTTTTGCTGCTAGGACCAGAAACTGCATGTGATTCAACTCCGTTTATGAAAGGGAATTAAACTCTGGCTCGCCTTACAAGAAACACACTCTGCTTTAGAGAAAGCAGCAGTCTTCTACTCTACTCTGTTTCCTACATAGCCAGAACAGTCAGCTTGCTCAGAACTAAAGAACTGTGCTTCCAACACACAAGGGCCATATCTAATTCAACTCTGCTTAGGAAACTGACAAGAACAGTAGTTTCTCTTGCGTCCAATACACTGCATTTGCTGGGATAAGACGCGAGTGCTATTTGCACTGTGTAAGGCCAATTGAGCACAAAAGTGAATCTCCTTACCAGAAAACAACTTTTGCTGCTAGGACCAGAAACTGCATGTGATTCAACTCCGTTTATGAAAGGGAATTTAACTCTGGCTCGTCTTACAAGAAACACACTCTGCTTTAGAGAAAGCAGCACTCTTCTACTCTACTCTGTTTCCTACCTAGCCAGAACAGTCAGCTTGCTCAGAACTAAAGAACTGTGCTTCCTACACACAAGGGCCATATCTAATTCAACTCTGCTTAGGAAACTGACAAGAACAGTAGTTTCTCTTGCGTCCAATACACTGCATTTGCTGGGAACAGACGCGAGTGCTATTTGCAATGTGTATGGCCAATTGAGCACAATAGTGAATCTCCTTACCAGAAAACAACTTTTGCTGCTAGGACCAGAAACTGCATGTGATTCAACTCCGTTTATGAAAGGGAATTCAACTCTAGCTCGCCTTACAAGAAACACACTCTGCTTTAGAGAAAGCAGCACTCTTCTACTCTACTGTGTTTCCTATACAGCCAGAACTGTCAGCTTGCTCAGAACCAAAGAACTGTGCTTCCTACACACAATGGCCATAACTAGTTCAACTCTGCTTAGGAAACTGACAAGAACAGTATTTTCTCTTGCGTCCAATACAATGCACTTGCTGGGTACAGACGCGAGTGCTATTTGCACTGTGTATGGCCAAATGAGCACAATAGTGACTCTTCTTACCAGAAAACAACTCTTGGTGCTAGGACCAGAAACTGCATGTGATTCAACTCCGTTTATGAAAGGGAATTCAACTCTAGCTTGCCTTACAAGAAACACACTCTGCTTTTGAGAAAGCAGCACTCTTCTACTCTACTGTGTTTCCTATACAGCCAGAACTGTCAGCTTGATCAGAACTAAAGAACTGTACTTCCTACACACAAGGGCCATATCTAATTCAACTCTGCTTAGGAAACTGACAAGAACAGTAGTTTCTCTTGCGTCCAATACACTGCATTTGCTGGGAACAGACGCGAGTGCTATTTGCAATGTGTATGGCCAATTGAGCACAATAGTGAATGTCCTTACCAGAAAAAAACTCTTGCTGCTAGGACCAGAAATTGCATGTGATTCAACTCGGTTTATGAAAGGGAATTAAACTCTGGCTCGCCTTACAAGAAACACACTCTGCTTTTGAGAAAGCAGCACTCTTCTACTCTACTGTGTTTGCTATAGAGCCAGAACAGTCACCTTGCTCAGAACCAAAGAACTGTGCTTCCTACACACAAGGGCCATAACTAGTTCAACTCTGCTTAGGAAACTGACAAGAACAGTAGTTTCTCTTGCGTCCAATACAATGCACTTGCTGGGTACAGACGCGAGTGCTATTTGCACTGTGTATGGCCAAATGAGCACAATAGTGACTCTCCTTACCAGAAAACAACTCTTGGTGCTAGGACCAGAAACTGCATTTGATTCAACTCCGTTTATGAAAGGGAATTCAACTCTAGCTTGCCTTACAAGAAACACACTCTGCTTTTGAGAAAGCAGCACTATTCTACTCTACTGTGTTTCCTATATAGCCAGAACAGTCAGCTTGCTCAGAACTAAAGAACTGTGCTTCCTACACACAAGGGCCATATCTAATTCAACTGTGCTTAGGAAACTGATAACAATAGTTTCTCTTACGTCCAATACACTGCATTTGCTGGGATCAGACGCGAGTGCTATTTGCAATGTGTATGGCCAATTGAGCACAATAGTGAATCTCCTTACCAGAAAACAACTGTTGCTGCTAGGACCAGAAATTGCATGTGATTCAACTCCGTTTAGGAAAGGGAATTAAACTCTGGCTCGCCTTACAAGAAACACACTCTGCTTTTGAGAAAGCAGCACTCTTCTACTCTACTGTGTTTCCTATAGAGCCAGAACAGTCAGCTTGCTCAGAACCAAAGAACTGTGCTTCCTACACACAATGGCCATAACTAGTTCAACTCTGCTTAGGAAACTGACAAGAACAGTAGTTTCTCTTGCGTCCAATACAATGCACTTGCTGGGTACAGACGCGAGTGTTATTTGCACTGTGTATGGCCAAATGAGCACAAGAGTGACTCTCCTTACCAGAAATCAACTCTTGGTGCTAGGACCAGAAACTGCATGTGATTCAACTCCGTTTATGAAAGGGAATTCAACTCTAGCTTGCCTTACAAGAAACACACTCTGCTTTTGAGAAAGCAGCACTCCTACTCTACTGTGTTTCCTATAGAGCCAGAACAGTCAGCTTGCTCAGAACTAAAGAACTGTGCTTCCTACACACAAGGGCCATATCTAATTCAACTCTGCTTAGGAAACTGACAAGAACAGTAGTTTCTCTTGCGTCCAATACACTGCATTTGCTGGGAACAGACGCGAGTGCTATTTGCACTGTGTAAGGCCAATTGAGCACAATAGTGAATCTCCTTACCAGAAAACAACTTTTGCTGCTAGGACCAGAAACTGCATGTGATTCAACTCCGTTTATGAAAGGGAATTCAACTCTAGCTCGCCTTACAAGAAACACACTCTGCTTTAGAGAAAGCAGCACTCTTCTACTCTACTGTGTTTGCTATAGAGCCAGAACAGTCAGCTTGCTCAGAACTAAAGAACTGTGCTTCCTACACACAAGGGCCATATCTAATTCAACTCTGCTTAGGAAACTGAGAACAGTAGTTTCTCTTACGTCCAATACACTGCATTTGCTGGGAACAGACGCGAGTGCTATTTGCAATGTGTATGGCCAATTGAGCACAATAGTGAAACTCCTTACCAGAAAACAACTCTTGCTGCTAGGACCAGAAATTGCATGTGATTCAACTCCGTTTAGGAAAGGGAATTAAACTCTAGCTCGCCTTACAAGAAACACACTCTGCTTTAGAGAAAGCAGCACTCTTCTACTCTACTGTGTTTCCTATACAGCCAGAACTGTCAGCTTGCTCAGAACCAAAGAACTGTGCTTCCTACACACAATGGCCATAACTAGTTCAACTCTGCTTAGGAAACTGACAAGAACAGTATTTTCTCTTGCGTCCAATACAATGCACTTGCTGGGTACAGACGCGAGTGCTATTTGCACTGTGTATGGCCAAATGAGCACAATAGTGACTCTTCTTACCAGAAAACAACTCTTGGTGCTAGGACCAGAAACTGCATGTGATTCAACTCCGTTTATGAAAGGGAATTCAACTCTAGCTTGCCTTACAAGAAACACACTCTGCTTTTGAGAAAGCAGCACTCTTCTACTCTACTGTGTTTCCTATACAGCCAGAACTGTCAGCTTGATCAGAACTAAAGAACTGTACTTCCTACACACAAGGGCCATATCTAATTCAACTCTGCTTAGGAAACTGACAAGAACAGTAGTTTCTCTTGCGTCCAATACACTGCATTTGCTGGGAACAGACGCGAGTGCTATTTGCAATGTGTATGGCCAATTGAGCACAATAGTGAATGTCCTTACCAGAAAAAAACTCTTGCTGCTAGGACCAGAAATTGCATGTGATTCAACTCGGTTTATGAAAGGGAATTAAACTATGGCTCGCCTTACAAGAAACACACTCTGCTTTTGAGAAAGCAGCACTCTTCTACTCTACTGTGTTTGCTATAGAGCCAGAACAGTCACCTTGCTCAGAACCAAAGAACTGTGCTTCCTACACACAAGGGCCATAACTAGTTCAACTCTGCTTAGGAAACTGACAAGAACAGTAGTTTCTCTTGCGTCCAATACAATGCACTTGCTGGGTACAGACGCGAGTGCTATTTGCACTGTGTATGGACAAATGAACACAATAGTGACTCTCCTTACCAGAAAACAACTCTTGGTGCTAGGACCAGAAACTGCATTTGATTCAACTCCGTTTATGAAAGGGAATTCAACTCTAGCTTGCCTTACAAGAAACACACTCTGCTTTTGAGAAAGCAGCACTATTCTACTCTACTGTGTTTCCTATATAGCCAGAACAGTCAGCTTGCTCAGAACTAAAGAACTGTGCTTCCTACACACAAGGGCCATATCTAATTCAACTGTGCTTAGGAAACTGATAACAGTAGTTTCTCTTACGTCCAATACACTGCATTTGCTGGGAACAGACGCGAGTGCTATTTGCAATGTGTATGGCCAATTGAGCACAATAGTGAATCTCCTTACCAGAAAACAACTGTTGCTGCTAGGACCAGAAATTGCATGTGATTCAACTCCGTTTATGAAAGGGAATTAAACTCTGGCTCGCCTTACAAGAAACACACTCTGCTTTTGAGAAAGCAGCACTCTTCTACTCTACTGTGTTTCCTATAGAGCCAGAACAGTCAGCTTGCTCAGAACCAAAGAACTGTGCTTCCTACACACAATGGCCATAACTAGTTCAACTCTGCTTAGGAAACTGACAAGAACAGTAGTTTCTCTTGCGTCCAATACAATGCACTTGCTGGGTACAGACGCGAGTGCTATTTGCACTGTGTATGGCCAAATGAGCACAAGAGTGACTCTCCTTACCAGAAATCAACTCTTGGTGCTAGGACCAGAAACGGCATGTGATTCAACTCCGTTTATGAAAGGGAATTCAACTCTAGCTTGCCTTACAAGAAACACACTCTGCTTTTGAGAAAGCAGCACTCTTCTACTCTACTGTGTTTCCTCTAGAGCCAGAACAGTCAGCTTGCTCAGAACTAAAGAACTGTGCTTCCAACACACAAGGGCCATATCTAATTCAACTCTGCTTAGGAAACTGACAAGAACAGTAGTTTCTCTTGCGTCCAATACACTGCATTTGCTGGGATAAGACGCGAGTGCTATTTGCACTGTGTAAGGCCAATTGAGCACAATAGTGAATCTCCTTACCAGAAAACAACTTTTGCTGCTAGGACCAGAAACTGCATGTGATTCAACTCCGTTTATGAAAGGGAAATCAACTCTAGCTCGCCTTACAAGAAACACACTCTGCTTTTGAGAAAGCAGCACTCTTCTACTCTACTGTGTTTCCTATATAGCCAGAACAGTCAGCTTGCTCAGAACTAAAGAACTGTGCTTCCAACACACAAGGGCCATATCTAATTCAACTCTGCTTAGGAAACTGACAAGAACAGTAGTTTCTCTTGCGTCCAATACACTGCATTTGCTGGGATAAGACGCGAGTGCTATTTGCACTGTGTAAGGCCAATTGAGCACAAAAGTGAATCTCCTTACCAGAAAACATCTTTTGCTGCTAGGACCAGAAACTGCATGTGATTCAACTCCGTTTATGAAAGGGAATTAAACTCTGGCTCGCCTTACAAGAAACACACTCTGCTTTAGAGAAAGCAGCAGTCTTCTACTCTACTCTGTTTCCTACATAGCCAGAACAGTCAGCTTGCTCAGAACTAAAGAACTGTGCTTCCAACACACAAGGGCCATATCTAATTCAACTCTGCTTAGGAAACTGACAAGAACAGTAGTTTCTCTTGCGTCCAATACACTGCATTTGCTGGGATAAGACGCGAGTGCTATTTGCACTGTGTAAGGCCAATTGAGCACAAAAGTGAATCTCCTTACCAGAAAACAACTTTTGCTGCTAGGACCAGAAACTGCATGTGATTCAACTCCGTTTATGAAAGGGAATTTAACTCTGGCTCGTCTTACAAGAAACACACTCTGCTTTAGAGAAAGCAGCACTCTTCTACTCTACTCTGTTTCCTACCTAGCCAGAACAGTCAGCTTGCTCAGAACTAAAGAACTGTGCTTCCTACACACAAGGGCCATATCTAATTCAACTCTGCTTAGGAAACTGACAAGAACAGTAGTTTCTCTTGCGTCCAATACACTGCATTTGCTGGGATAAGACGCGAGTGCTATTTGCAATGTGTATGGCCAATTGAGCACAATAGTGAATCTCCTTACCAGAAAACAACTTTTGCTGCTAGGACCAGAAACTGCATGTGATTCAACTCCGTTTATGAAAGGGAATTCAACTCTAGCTCGCCTTACAAGAAACACACTCTGCTTTAGAGAAAGCAGCACTCTTCTACTCTACTGTGTTTCCTATACAGCCAGAACTGTCAGCTTGCTCAGAACCAAAGAACTGTGCTTCCTACACACAATGGCCATAACTAGTTCAACTCTGCTTAGGAAACTGACAAGAACAGTATTTTCTCTTGCGTCCAATACAATGCACTTGCTGGGTACAGACGCGAGTGCTATTTGCACTGTGTATGGCCAAATGAGCACAATAGTGACTCTTCTTACCAGAAAACAACTCTTGGTGCTAGGACCAGAAACTGCATGTGATTCAACTCCGTTTATGAAAGGGAATTCAACTCTAGCTTGCCTTACAAGAAACACACTCTGCTTTTGAGAAAGCAGCACTCTTCTACTCTACTGTGTTTCCTATACAGCCAGAACTGTCAGCTTGATCAGAACTAAAGAACGGTACTTCCTACACACAAGGGCCATATCTAATTCAACTCTGCTTAGGAAACTGACAAGAACAGTAGTTTCTCTTGCGTCCAATACACTGCATTTGCTGGGAACAGACGCGAGTGCTATTTGCAATGTGTATGGCCAATTGAGCACAATAGTGAATGTCCTTACCAGAAAAAAACTCTTGCTGCTAGGACCAGAAATTGCATGTGATTCAACTCGGTTTATGAAAGGGAATTAAACTCTGGCTCGCCTTACAAGAAACACACTCTGCTTTTGAGAAAGCAGCACTCTTCTACTCTACTGTGTTTGCTATAGAGCCAGAACAGTCACCTTGCTCAGAACCAAAGAACTGTGCTTCCTACACACAAGGGCCATAACTAGTTCAACTCTGCTTAGGAAACTGACAAGAACAGTAGTTTCTCTTGCGTCCAATACAATGCACTTGCTGGGTACAGACGCGAGTGCTATTTGCACTGTGTATGGCCAAATGAGCACAATAGTGACTCTCCTTACCAGAAAACAACTCTTGGTGCTAGGACCAGAAACTGCATTTGATTCAACTCCGTTTATGAAAGGGAATTCAACTCTAGCTTGCCTTACAAGAAACACACTCTGCTTTTGAGAAAGCAGCACTATTCTACTCTACTGTGTTTCCTATATAGCCAGAACAGTCAGCTTGCTCAGAACTAAAGAACTGTGCTTCCTACACACAAGGGCCATATCTAATTCAACTGTGCTTAGGAAACTGATAACAATAGTTTCTCTTACGTCCAATACACTGCATTTGCTGGGATCAGACGCGAGTGCTATTTGCAATGTGTATGGCCAATTGAGCACAATAGTGAATCTCCTTACCAGAAAACAACTGTTGCTGCTAGGACCAGAAATTGCATGTGATTCAACTCCGTTTAGGAAAGGGAATTAAACTCTGGCTCGCCTTACAAGAAACACACTCTGCTTTTGAGAAAGCAGCACTCTTCTACTCTACTGTGTTTCCTATAGAGCCAGAACAGTCAGCTTGCTCAGAACCAAAGAACTGTGCTTCCTACACACAATGGCCATAACTAGTTCAACTCTGCTTAGGAAACTGACAAGAACAGTAGTTTCTCTTGCGTCCAATACAATGCACTTGCTGGGTACAGACGCGAGTGTTATTTGCACTGTGTATGGCCAAATGAGCACAAGAGTGACTCTCCTTACCAGAAATCAACTCTTGGTGCTAGGACCAGAAACTGCATGTGATTCAACTCCGTTTATGAAAGGGAATTCAACTCTAGCTTGCCTTACAAGAAACACACTCTGCTTTTGAGAAAGCAGCACTCCTACTCTACTGTGTTTCCTATAGAGCCAGAACAGTCAGCTTGCTCAGAACTAAAGAACTGTGCTTCCTACACACAAGGGCCATATCTAATTCAACTCTGCTTAGGAAACTGACAAGAACAGTAGTTTCTCTTGCGTCCAATACACTGCATTTGCTGGGAACAGACGCGAGTGCTATTTGCACTGTGTATGGCCAATTGAGCACAATAGTGAATCTCCTTACCAGAAAACAACTTTTGCTGCTAGGACCAGAAACTGCATGTGATTCAACTCCGTTTATGAAAGGGAATTCAACTCTAGCTCGCCTTACAAGAAACACACTCTGCTTTAGAGAAAGCAGCACTCTTCTACTCTACTGTGTTTGCTATAGAGCCAGAACAGTCAGCTTGCTCAGAACTAAAGAACTGTGCTTCCTACACACAAGGGCCATATCTAATTCAACTCTGCTTAGGAAACTGAGAACAGTAGTTTCTCTTACGTCCAATACACTGCATTTGCTGGGAACAGACGCGAGTGCTATTTGCAATGTGTATGGCCAATTGAGCACAATAGTGAAACTCCTTACCAGAAAACAACTCTTGCTGCTAGGACCAGAAATTGCATGTGATTCAACTCCGTTTAGGAAAGGGAATTAAACTCTAGCTCGCCTTACAAGAAACACACTCTGCTTTAGAGAAAGCAGCACTCTTCTACTCTACTGTGTTTCCTATACAGCCAGAACTGTCAGCTTGCTCAGAACCAAAGAACTGTGCTTCCTACACACAATGGCCATAACTAGTTCAACTCTGCTTAGGAAACTGACAAGAACAGTATTTTCTCTTGCGTCCAATACAATGCACTTGCTGGGTACAGACGCGAGTGCTATTTGCACTGTGTATGGCCAAATGAGCACAATAGTGACTCTTCTTACCAGAAAACAACTCTTGGTGCTAGGACCAGAAACTGCATGTGATTCAACTCCGTTTATGAAAGGGAATTCAACTCTAGCTTGCCTTACAAGAAACACACTCTGCTTTTGAGAAAGCAGCACTCTTCTACTCTACTGTGTTTCCTATACAGCCAGAACTGTCAGCTTGATCAGAACTAAAGAACTGTACTTCCTACACACAAGGGCCATATCTAATTCAACTCTGCTTAGGAAACTGACAAGAACAGTAGTTTCTCTTGCGTCCAATACACTGCATTTGCTGGGAACAGACGCGAGTGCTATTTGCAATGTGTATGGCCAATTGAGCACAATAGTGAATGTCCTTACCAGAAAAAAACTCTTGCTGCTAGGACCAGAAATTGCATGTGATTCAACTCGGTTTATGAAAGGGAATTAAACTCTGGCTCGCCTTACAAGAAACACACTCTGCTTTTGAGAAAGCAGCACTCTTCTACTCTACTGTGTTTGCTATAGAGCCAGAACAGTCACCTTGCTCAGAACCAAAGAACTGTGCTTCCTACACACAAGGGCCATAACTAGTTCAACTCTGCTTAGGAAACTGACAAGAACAGTAGTTTCTCTTGCGTCCAATACAATGCACTTGCTGGGTACAGACGCGAGTGCTATTTGCACTGTGTATGGACAAATGAACACAATAGTGACTCTCCTTACCAGAAAACAACTCTTGGTGCTAGGACCAGAAACTGCATGTGATTCAACTCCGTTTATGAAAGGGAATT